>NW_023459443.1:51873-57948 GCF_013731165.1 Rhagoletis pomonella | reverse complement strand
TTCTGCCATCGAAAACAGCTTCTTATAAAAACAAAATCACCGTTCGGAGTCGGCGTAAAACTGTACGTCCCTCCCTTTGTACGACAACATCAAGGCGCACGCCACAAATCGGAGGATAAGCTCGGCCAAACACTAACATATGCGTACGCGCCAATCTATTGTTATTATTATTAGTCAATGTTATTGTGGCTTATTAACATTTTATTTTTACCTCGATATTTTTATTACGAAAAATGGAAAAAACAACAAAGTGTAAGCGGTAGAAGCTATAGCAGCTATTTCGGAGACCACCACATCTCCTCATCAGACTTCTTTTTTCTAAACTTCAGCAGGTATCGAACCCGAGTCATCGATGTTCAAAGTCAGAATCATTAACCAGTGAGCTAAGCAAGCCCCGTAAACTCTTGTTGCTAATTCATATCCTTATTCAACCTACTACTATCAAGTGCAGCTCATATGCCGCTATATAAACTTGACAGCGTGGTTGTTGTTATCAATTCTATAAATTAATTTTACTTTATTGTATAGTTTCAGTCAGATTACCACGTCTCCTCATCAGACTTCTTTTTTCTAGACTTCAGCAGGGATCGAAGCCGCGTCATTGATGTGCAAAGTCAGAAGCGTTAACATTGACAAATACATAGTTTAGGAACCGCCTGCCTGAAACTATACAAGAAAGCAAAATCAATGTATAGAATTGACAACAACAACCACGCTGCCAAGTTTTAATAGCGGCACTTGATAGTAGTAGGTTAAATAAGGAAATGAATTAGCAACAAGACTTTACGCGGCATGCATAGCTCAGTGGTTACCGCTTCTGACTTTGCACATCGATGACGCGGGTTCGATCTCTGCTGAAGTATAGAAAAAAGAAGTCTGATGAAGAGATGTGGTGTTTTCCGAAATAGCTGCTATAACTTCTACCGCTTACACTTTGTTGCCTTTTCCATTTTTTATAATAAAAATATTCGTGGTACCTGGCAACGCTGTAACCAGATAACAATTTCTCAGATTTTTCTTGAACAACTTATAGCAACGGTGGGCGAACGCGGCTCTTGAGCCAAATGCGGCTCTTTACTTTCTCTTTGCAAAGAACATTTTGGCTCTTTTACTTTTTAAAATACATATTTCTTTGCTGGACACAATTTTCCATTGTGTTGTTTTTTATTTCATTCTTTTTATATACACATACGCAAATTGAGATCGGAACATTACCCGCAATTGGAGATTGAAAATTGGCTTTCTGACTAAATGTTCTTTACCGATATGATGGAACATTTGCAAAACATGAATTCGTCTCTACAAGGAGAGAATAAGAATGTTTTTGATTTGTCGCACATTATTTTAAGTTTTGAAGCTAAGCTACGTCTTTTTATTCATGAGCTCAAAAAAAGAATATTTCATCATTTTCCATGGCTGGGAAAAAATATTGCACATAATTTAAAAGCAGATTTTGAAAAAAAATGCCGATTTGAAGTTATTGAAATATGCGTGTGCATACTTCATAAACCCTTTTTTATGTAACATAACTGAAGATGAATTTACAATATCCGAAATACTCCTTTTTAAGAGAAGTGAAGAAGAGTTGGAGTTTTTGGAATTAAAAGAAGATAGAAGATATTATAATTCCTGCAACAAGTACCAGATTTAAAATATCCCCTGTTGAAAACAGCTGTGTGCCGCATTTTTTCAATTTTTGGTACAAAGTATAACTGTGAGTCTTTGTACTCTACAATGAAGTTCATAAAGTCAAAATACCGTTCACAATTAGTTGCATTCGCGTACCTGGTAATTATTGAAAGTTATAAAAACTATCAGCCTTTTGTGTTCGCAAAAAATTTGCAAAGTAGGGGAAATTGAGAGAGCAAGACATTTCATTTTGAGGGAAAGCTGCTAGTTTCTGCTGGAAAATTTTTTGCCAACAGCAATTTGCAAACAAGAAAACAGCTGATCAAAAACAGCTGGTTGGAATTTACGCAAATTGCTAAATTAAATTTGTTGGTTTGAAAGTTAAAATAGTAAAATGCGCCTAATTAAACTTGTAAGAAGTAAGTAATTATTCATTTAGTCAGTGAACTGTGTCAGGATAAGACTTCGGTATTTGTTTTCTTACGTTTTCAATTTTATACTTTCATACTGTTCATCTAACTTGCAAGTCTCTGCAAATTTTCTGTGCGCGTATTATTTTCGATATTTTTCTCTTGTAAGAGAACAGATGACATTTCGCCGGAATTTTGAAGTAGGACATTTTTCACTGGAATTTTTTTTTAGCTGCTGGGGTGCAGTGGTTAGAAATGCGCACTACCATTCCGCAGGACTTGGGATTGAGCCCAGTTTCCAACTAACTTCAAAAACAACAGAAAAAAAAATGTTTAATAATAGCGGCATGTATTGGCAAACCTCCGAGTGTATTCCTGCCATGAAAAATAGCTTCTCATAAAAATACAATCGTCGGCGTAAAACTGTTGGTCCCTCCCCTTGGTGTGACAACATCAAGGCCACAAATCGGAGAAGAAGCTCGGCGAAACCCTAACATTTTGTGTTAGCAAGCGCCAATCTTTTATTATTATTATTATTATTAAAGCCCCTCATTGTAAATACGTTTTTACGCTTTTTTGTTTACACCTAAGCCCTTCTCCACTTGAAAGACTCCCGCTCAAGGGTCTGCTCTATAGACTTCACAGTCTGAAAGTAAACACTTTAAGTAGCACTTGTTTAGAAATTAATTTTATTTCCAGCAAGGTATGACTTTATGTATGTCCAATACGAATTACAGCATGAAACTGAACTACATAGTTCTAAAAAAGGAAACCCATCTGTTTAAAAAGTGTTTTCTTTCGACATCTGTCATTTTATTACGTGAATTTTCGATGTTATGGTCGAAAAGCAAGCTAGCAGACACATACATAGTTGGGGGATTCACAAGACGTGTTAACCGTCGTAAAATCTTAAGTCTAACATTTTTTATGTAAACTAATGATTAAAATGGTTCAGAGGATTTCTAACTACACCGTAACGTTTTTAAACTGGTATCAAAATACATAATTACCCCCCTAAAGCTATTTTAACCGTTGTTTTACATAAACAAATTTTCAGCTTAAGATTTCACGACGGTTAACACGTCTTGTGAATCCCCTAATTTCATTAATGACATAAAATGGGAGGAGTATTAATTAAAACGCCAAAAATTAGCTTGTTGCACTTAAAAAGTGTATATGTTATATCTACTAAGTGCCGGTTGTTTAATGTCTGGTTATCACTACCTACCAGTTACACATCCTTATCGACGTTTTCGACATCATGCAGACAACATGTGATCTATAAAGCAGTCGCTATATTTAACCGAAGCTTCTACCCCCCATTTTTGTTAACCGGGCATTGAACAAACGGGCCAAAGTTTATCTGTGATAGCGTGACCATTTGCCCCATAATGGGGATACTCCCCCATTGAGCAAATCCCCATAACCCCCTTTGGACCTCCCAAAATCATAAATTTTTTACCTCGGATTTCTCTTGTTTTGGTACCATTTCATTCCATTTCGTTTCATTTTGATTTCCCCTCGATTCATTGTTCAACCTAGACTAGGCGCGAACCAGAGAAATAAAGTGAAGTAAAATATCAAACAAGTGAAGCGTTTTCACATTTGAGTAGTCCACTTGCAAACAGCGTTATCTGATTTTATAATAGTAAGCCATAAAATAAAAAAAAACGTCTACCACAACAAGTAAAATCCAAATTGTATCTTTTTTTTATTATCTGAAAATTTGGAAATTTTATATAAAAAACTAATATAGCGAGTTTTGAAACAGTAACTTTTACTTAGCTAGCTTTTTTAGCTTTTCGCGTTCTCTCTTCCATGAAGACGACGTCTTCCACTTGTATAAATACGTACAATAAATATTATAGCGACTTTTGAAAGTGTATATATACATACAGTAAGTATTATAGCGACTTTTGCTAGAGTGGCTAATGCTTGAAATACAATACCGGCGAACGGCAAACTTCGCCGAATTGGGCGATGCTGTCGTTCACCGTTCGCCCAACTATTTCGCCTACTTAAACAGAATTAGAGCGGTAGCGAAAACAGCTGATCCCATTTGGTCGCCTTTATAATTTGGGTGACCATATTTAGAAAAAACTAAACCATATTTAGAAATGAGGAAATGATAACAAATATAAATGTAAAACAAAGAAAGATTATTATAAATAATTTGTTTCAAGCCAGATTTAACGAATCCACAACTATATTTTTCAAACAACAAAAAAAAAATCGTGTTTAGGTTGTTTTCTTTTTAAACTTTGAAAGCACAAAACAAATACGGCCACCTTTGGCACGCACAGCTGTCATCGCCCAGCAGAGCGATAGAAATAAATCTATCGCCATGAAACGCCGCCAAGCGAACTTCGCATTTCGCTTTGGCTGTGTTCAATTTCATATGCTTGCGGGTGTTCTAATTTTGACAGCGCGAATTTCGCTGTGGTGAGTTCGCCGTTCGCCGGCATTGTATTTCTGCTATAACATTTGATGCTATTTTTTCAGAATATATTAGAATTTTGCACTGCATTGTTAGTGGACATGAAACTACTTTAAATACTGGTACGTTAACCACCATAAACTAAAGATCGAAAAAATTTTACATATAGCACTTTGCAAGTGGACTATTTTTCGAAGTGTTCATAAAATTTTAAGGGTCTTATTTATTACTACGTTTATACGCATGCATAAGTCGCTTAATTCATTTCGCCGCGATTCAAAACATACGTATAAACTGAATTTCAATTCGCTTTGAAAGAGCGAAGTGTTTTGGCTTACACTCCATTTCAAATCGGTAGTTTATTTCTCCAGACAGTTAGAAAGAGTGTATAAACACCGCTCTCACTCAAAGCGAATTGGAGATCAGCTGTTCCGCTCAAATTCCAAATAATCGCATCAGTATTTAAAAGCTGATTAATAACAATCGTTCTTTTTCTTTGCCACGATTTTATAATGCCGAATAAAACTAGATTTTTATCACTTTCCATTATGTTAACTTATAAAATGTCTAATGAAAACAGCTGATTTTGTCTGCTTTTGAAGACGGTTACTTTGATGCCGATATAAAGCCGTAAGTATAAACACTAGAGCGAAATGTGTACGGTGTCAATGCGCTTTCAATTAAGTCGATTATTCTGTGCGTATAAACGTAGTATATGACAAAGACTGTCTTTGATCCAAAAGCCTGTGTACGATGGCCCTTAGTATAAAACCTTGGGAATGTCAAATAACGTTATTCAATGTCAAATAACGTTATTTTTTGTGTTTCGGTGGTAGAATGTGGAGAAAACTTTGCAATGTTTGATGGAACATAAGCAACTACTTCTGAAATGTCGACACAAGTTTTCAACCAACTCTCTTATGCGATGGAACTAGGGTTACCAGACCTAAAATGCTGAAAGAGGTACAGATAAAAAAAAGGTGGGGGACTTGGAGTACAACTGAGAAGAAAAAGGTGTATTTTTCGGGGGACGAATAAAACTAAATGTATTCAACAAAAGATTGCTTTATTCGCTTAACAAGACAAAGTTACACTGGCGATCAAAACTGAGGCATGGTGATTTTTTTTTTAATATTTACAATGTCTAAGTTATTTTGTTTGTTATTTTTTATAAAAAATATTTTTCATGATTTAACCAAAACCCTAAAGTTGATTCAAATTTTCAAACTTAATACAAAGTCTAGAAAAATTCAACAATTTCCATCAAAATTTTCCGCTTTTTAATCTGAATTCTAGAATATGCCGTTACATGGCACATTAAATTTTAGTACATATCGCTCATTTACTTCAAAAGTGTCCCAACTCCAAAAAACAAAACTCGAGAAAAACGGCATTAAATTTTTGAATTTACATATACATATGTACTCCCATAATAAAAATGAACACAAATTTTGTTCTATTAAGATACTGGTAATCGATACAGCTGAAAATTTGCTTATGGAACGCTAACGGTGTAAACCAGCACAGATTAGAAATCAGTCAATTTCTCATTGAATATAACATAGATGTTATGCTACTGTCCAAAACACATTTAAAAAA
>NW_023459443.1:22573-36873 GCF_013731165.1 Rhagoletis pomonella | reverse complement strand
ACGAAGAAAACTTAAATCAGTTTTCATAAAATATTTTAATAAGAATTTGTTTGAAGCGAAATAATTCTGTTCTTGTTTTAAAAGATTGGTTATGAAATTAAATTTTTTTCATTAATTAGTTTTGTGCGGAATCAAAAAAGTCTCCCCTTTTGCCCAAAAATAAATGGTCACGCAAATCTATGATCTGTTTCTTTTATGTCATATTTGTTTATGGATATGTACACTGAATATCTATAGTTATGTATGTATGTATATTCGACTGCATCACTCCCCATAAAAGAAATCGGTATTGTTTTTCCACCGGAATTATAAATTCTATTATATTTTAAGACTTCCACCGAAATATTTCGGAAAAATATTAAGATTTACGTGAGCTGGACCGAATGAAAATACCTTCAAAAATTGAGTTTTTTGTGAATAAAAACAGTTTTTTAATAATTTTTTTCAAAAAATCACCTTAGATGACAAAACAGTTTAAGCTTAAAAAATTTTCATACAAATATTTAAAAAAAAAATTCAACGGAATCGCTATAATGAGATTTTTGATGCTGTTTTGAACTTTTTTCAAAGGCTGGTTTAGATAAGCTTGAATAACTCAGCCTAAACTTTACCGATTCAGACTTATGAGGTATCATTGGAAATTAATTTTCTCATCCTCTTTACTTCTTTGCAAATAAGCTCAATCAAAGCATGATAGAAAAAGGTAAGATAAACGAGCCTCATTCCATGTTGAATTAAGATGTGTTGGTATTTGATAAAGAAAAAATTATGACGTGAATGAGGGTTTTTGAAAAGAAGTGAAAAAGGTGAGAAAATACCTTTCCACTGATACCTCACAAGTCTATATCGGAATTGTTTTGGCCCAGTTATTCAAGTTTTTCTTCTAAAATTTCATTACTATGATTCCGTTGAAAAATTTTTATAATATTTGTATTTTGAAGCTTAAAATGTTTTGTCATCTGAGGGCATTTTTTTTTCAAAAAGTTCTTTAAGAAACTATTTTTATTCATAAAACCTCCATTTCTGGAAGTATTTTCCAATTGGTCCAGCTCACGTAAATCTTAATATTTTCTCGAAATATTTTGGTGAAAGTCTTATGGCCTTATTTATAAAAAGTAAAGTAACTTTATGCTTGAAATACAATACCGGAGAACGGCAAACTTCGCCGAATTGGGCGATGCTGTCGTTCACCGTTCGCCCAGCTATTTCGCCTACTTAAACAGAATTAGAGCGGTAGCGAAAACAGCTGATCCCATTTGGTCGCCTTTATAATTTGGGTGACCATATTTAGAAAAAACTAAACCATATTTAGAAATGAGGAAATGATAACAAATATAAATGTAAAACAAAGAAAGATTATTATAAATAATTTGTTTCAAGCCAGATGTAACGAATCCACAACTATATTTTTCAAACAACAAAAAAAAATCGTGTTTAGGCTGTTTTCTTTTAAAACTTTGAAAGCAAAAAAAAAATACGGCCACCTTTGGCACGCACAGCTGCCATCGCCCAGCAGGGCGATAGAAATAAATCTATCGCCATGAAACGCCGCCAAGCGAACTTCGCATTTCGCTTTTGCTGTGTTCAATTTCATATGCGTGCGGGTGTTCTAATTTTGACAGCGCGAATTTCGCTGTGGTGAGTTCGCCGTTCGCCGGCATTGTATTTCAGCTATTAAAAAAGGTTTATAAGCTGAAAAATGTATGAAAACGTCATTTTATAAAGCTCTTTAAACCTACTTTATTTTTTATGAATAAGGCCATTAAAATATAATAAATTTTTTTATCCCGGCGGAAAACCGTAACTTTTTTTGGTGATGCAGTCTAATGTACATATGTATGTCTACACTTTTTTACCTATTCAGATGTCTAAAAGAGCGCATGGCGTTGTTGAGGCTGCATGCATAGCTTGCAAAGCGAAAGCTCGAAATAGGATGTGGTAAGAATATAGCAGCAATCGTTTTTTAGGCACTTACCGCTGTCTGAGTATTTGATTCCATTTTTTTTTCCAACTTCCGTTAAAATCGCAACTTTAGAATATCTTCGCAACTTCGTCTAATAGCCGAAATTTGCTCGATCTGAAATATGAAAGATGGAAGTTTTCATTATGTTAATTGATTAAATGATTTTGCACCTTTCCGAGGGTAGAAACTGAGGGCTTTAACGTGTTAAAAAAGGATTTGCCAAAAAAACAAATTTACTACAGATGGAGTGGTACTAAATATTTAATTCCGATCAAATTAATTTTAAATATTGTGTATTCAAAACATTTGATTCAGCAAACTCCGTGTATCTAAACGCAGATTAACGGATTTCAACCTAATTTAGACGGTATATTCCTTAGGATCGTGGCAAGGACATAGGCTATATTTTATTCCGCTATGTGGCGGAAAAGTCGAGATATTCCGAAAATCTGTATTTATGATGCCATTTTGATACAATTAGAAACGTATGTATAATTTGGATGTGACGGTAAATATTCTTACGAAAAATGGATCCGCTAGAGTCGAGTTATTCCAAAAATCTACATATGTTTATGATTTAATTTTGATGATATCATAATAATGGTGGTGCGATAAGAAATACTTTTATAAAAAATTTATCTAATTTGGGATTTTAGAAACCATCTGGGACTTATTACCTGTCGCGGCGTAGCGTGACGTGGTGTGGCGCGCTGGTCGCGCGGGGTACGCGTGGACGCGGGCCGCCGCGAAGCTAAGCAAACTTAATGTTTGAAAGAGCAATAATGTCAATGGATTTTATTTCGCTTTTGAAAAGGTAATAATATCAATTGACTTTTATTCGCACCAGGGTGGGAAATAAAGTCAATTGACCTTATTTCCGTTGATCTTGTTACCTGTCACCATTAAATTTATTTCGTTGGAAACTCTGATATCGATATTGATCACCAATGGGCGATTAACTTTGCTATGAAACGCCAGATCATTGGAAAATTGCAAGAACTTCGTCACTACGCTTTGATTAGGTTATGTAAAATGGCAATGGAAGATATGCCATCTGACAACCAAAAACCCATAATAACTGCTGATAAATGTGCCACTGGTAGTCGTTAAGTGAATAGGTGGTGAAAGTGTTGTACCAAAATGCTCCAAAAAAAAATTTGTTTTTGGGCGAGACGAAGTTCGCCGGGTACGCTAGTTTAATATTATTAAAAAAGATACAAAATATAGTATTAATTTTACCTGAACGCTTTTACTTTTAATAACATTTAATGAAAAATGCATTCAAATTTATTTTCGAAAGTTTGAAATCTCTACATATATACTTATTTCTAAAAGGTGTTTTTCTGTTACCCAACGATATCCCCTTTAATATTTTATAAAATTTAACAAATGGTATCTCATTTTGGAGAGGAGGAGCTCAGGCACCTGCTAAAAATAGTCACGTTGTTCAAATTTCGTTATTCATTAAAAAAAAGCGCTGTATCCGGACAATGAAGCGCCATATCTTCTCCAATACTCCATCTAATTGAATTATTAAAACACCATTTAGAAGGACAACTTCACCGGTTAAGGTAAAAAATAAAAACTTTTAATAGGGTTACCACCCGCTTAAAATTTTAGTGACTTAATTATATATCCAGTAAAATATTGCAGCGCATTCAGGGAATGAAAGGCATATAAATACACTCTTAACAAGAAGTAATAATTTTAAAGAGGGTTGCCAACTTTCCAAAAATTTAAATTTCTATATATATATATACTATGAAACAAAGCTACTTATGTAATACCGAGCATAGCTCCGTAATGGATTTTCCTATGTGGGCTGCCTTTTTTGTTGTACTTCTCTCTACCCGAGGAAAACTGCAAAAAAATTCTGAATAGAAAATTCCGTAAAATTGATTTTCCTTAGATTTTGTACACGAAATTTCTTTATTTCTTTAAACTGTATCAACGCTAAACAGTTATGTAGCTTAGGTTAGGTTAAAATAAATCAGCCTTATCATGAGTTTGGTTTTCCTCTAACCGGTGAAATTTTCAGTTTTCGTTTTTTGCTGAATGAGAATATTTGGCGCGTACATTTCTTTTGCGAATATGGATCGATTGCTTCGAAGATAGTTTGAGTTCATCGGCGTTGTACTTTCAGTGTCCGTAAGCCATTCGCCGATCAGAATCCGCCTTATCATGAGTTTCATTTTCTCCGAACCGGTTCACTTTTCGTTTCCATGTATTTACTATAGGCGGATGAACAATTTTCGGGTGATTTTTTTCGGGCGAAACTCGGCATAGGGCTGAATATGAAACATTGGCGCTCGCAACCACAGTTTACAAATATTGGCGATATGCGTATTTTTTTTAATTTAGCACGTTTTTTTTTATTCTAAAATTTTTTCCCCTCAGTGGATGTATTAGTGATGTCGAATTTTTATACTTCGAGTGGAAAAATTTCATGGCATCGAAGCAAAACATCGATATTCGATGCATCAATGTTTTTCCGACATCCCTAATCCCAACGATCTTTTTAGTAGAACTGTAACTTCAGATTAAGAATTAAAATATGTAATTGTCTGAGGGCCAATTTAAATGAATATTTAAACGGCACTTAAGTTTAATTGTGAATTGTTGTTTAAATGCCATTTAGCTTTCGTTGGGTTTCAGATCAAGTTCAGATTATAGGTCAAATGAAAAGTACAAACATAATTTTTGGACCCATCTTTATTTATGAATTGAAAATAGCACAAGGGTACATAAAATCAAAGAAAAAATAATAAAAACATGTTTTCCGGGAGATTACGGGGGTGTACTCAAATGAGTACACTGACCGCCTAAGTATGAAAATTTTCGAAACATAAGCTGATCCATGGGTGCATCATTTCTTATCACATGTAAACGCCAGGAATTAGCAATGACCATGTCCAACATGTATGTAAATAACACCCACCACCACTTTTTACCATGAATAGCGACTCTATATAGCGCGATGGACTGATCCAGTTCATCTACTCCACCCATGTTTTTGTTGCAATTTTGGAACAATCGTATCGGCACGTCGGTCTTCTGCCGTTTTACTGGACACCATCGCTTGACAGTCCCTAATTGTTCAATGGTATCGTAGTTGGTCGCCATTGTACATACACTATTGTCTTTCCACCTTACCAGTAGCAGTTCCCTTTCCTTGTCAAAGCTGTAGTCATAAGATGCACGCTCTTTCTTTTTCATGTCCTTCGTGCTAGTCAGTGGGCATTTTTTTAGTTCGGTTTTCTCGACAGTTCCAATAGCTCGGTAGCCTACGTTTTTCAAGTCAACAAAAAGATCGTAGCTTGTAAAAAAGTTGTCAAAAAAACCTCGTGTTGTGTTTCTTTTTATGTCTCGAAACCTATGCGTCGATAAGGCTTGAGCGATCAATTCCACCCCAACATCTTCGTCTAAACTCCAATACATTGGTTCTCGAGATAGCTTATGATATCCAGATAATATCAATACTCCTAAAAACTTTTTCAAATCAGATGAGTCTAGTTGAAAATCATGTCTGTTGTTTTGATTTGAATAAAGTAAACTATTTGATATAATGATATCAACAATATCTTCAGCAAAAATTTTTTCAAATATTTGTACAGGGCTAAGGCCTTTTAGTTCTTCATGAATAGCATTTGCCTTATCTTAGACTTCGGAAGTACGCTGAGAAGTTGAGGTGTATGAAGGGGGACATTTGCGCCAGGTTGGGATTGGCCGGCGAATAATATCTAGTCGCCTTCTTTATTCCAGCGGTTCATCGTCACAATCATCGCTACTACTATCTTCATAATCACCATCCTTGCGATTCGTAAATACCTCAATAGGACCAGGCACGTCATGCGGTAGAGATGATGGCACCATATCTTTCTCGGCGCCTTCTTCTTCATCGGTCAAAATCGCAATAGCCACGAACTTCTTATTTATAGCTTTGAGCAGTATAATGGTAATATAAAAAAACTAGAACACTACCAAAAATTATTTGAAAACTATAACCCACACTTAGAGATATGACTGTACTCAATTGAGTACGGTGACTTCTAATGGGTTAAATATGCCAAACAATTGGCAGCACTGCTGCTTGTTCCTTGAAATTGTTGCATTTGCTTGTTTGTTTACATTTTGTGCTGAAAAGCTTATTGTTTTTTGGTGGGATTGATTAAACAACCTACCAATCAGTCTTGGTTGTTTGGTACAAACACAGGGTTGCATATCTCATATTTAAATAGCCAATATTGGCCATTTAAGTGCAGATTAAATGTATGATCTGAAAATGAATAGTGGAAGTTAATCAACAATCTCTACTTAAGTAGGCCATCTGAAATTCGTCCTAACAATTAACATAACAAAAACAAGCTTACAAAAACTATAAAAAATCACAAATAGAACAAAGTGGAAAGGAACTAAAAAAACAACCATCAAGTGCAACTGTTTAATTTTACATATTTTGAAGGAATCGATAGATTCTATTGCATTTGCAATTAAAGCAGCGGAGTAAGAGCGCGCAATGGAAATGATTTCACAAAGATATGCGGAGCTGTCGGGTATAGTAACCATGGACGCATCTTTGTCAGCTTCTGGTTGGATTTTTTAACCACAAGCCATAACTCCTGCTATGCCTGAAGAACTGTGTTGCCGGAGAAGAGAGGCTTCCACATGTCAAAGGTATACAACATTTCTTGTGCATATAACTCCAGCTACGCCATCCACAGTATTTTTCCGCAGAACCCACATCGAAATTTACAAGAAAGTGCGTAGTGCAAACCAAATTTATAGCGGCAACAAACATTCTTTTTCCTTCGTTCATATTAGAGATGGACAAAACACGTGATTTTCTACGTGACTCGTCGTGTCATGCTTTTTCAAGTGTCCAGAGAAAAATCACGTAAATTCAGTGATCGTGCGTAACTGAAACTTTGGCTGGCGTCTGCGTGCGTGAGTTATATTTTCCGTCAAAGACGTAATTTTAACATATCGAGCCCTAACCGCCAAAAAGATGTAAGCGCCATTTTTTTCCAAAATTTTCTTTCTTATGCAGAAATGTTCCCAGAGCATCTAGATGCATTTCTGCATAAAAATTAGAAATTATGTAAATATAAATGCCCCTTACATCTTTTTGGCGTTTAGGGCTCGTACGATGTATGTATACATATACATACATATCGTCGTTTAAAGCACAAAACCGCGTATCAACAAAATGCAGAACCGCGTATATGAGGTTGCATAAATTATTTTCTAGAGAGTAAAAACACTCATATTTCAAAATGGTTCTCTTTTTTACAAAGCAATTGCATTTCTGGCTAGAATATAGACGATTGGATAAGGACTGAGCCCCGAGTTATTTAAAGAGTTTTCTTTTTTGTCGGGCAGAATTCTATAAGAAAGACGTACACGACTGCTTGGTGATAACCTCGACAAAACAAAATATGAGCTAGTCATTTTAAATTACATGGAATGAATATTGATGTGAATTCTTTTCTATACTCGTAACACATACATACATATGTTCGTATATCAGACATTTGTAAAATAAAAAAATTATAGTTTAAAAAAAACTAAAACCTCCTTATTATAATTGCCATTCGTACTATCATCAGGTATGTAACTTGAGAATAGAAATCGCTGCATCTTTTAGGCGTATCAATATTACATAGTTACATCCCGAGCTAATAAAAGGAAGGTAAAAATATTAGTGCGTTCATCCCAGGCAAGGCGTTTGGCCAAGCTTTTTTAACAATATTTATATGAAATTCTATTTATATAAATAACTAGCCGGTCTCGTATACGCGAAGCTTCGCTACGCGACTGACAACTAAACAGGTTGCAACCCCACTAAAAAATAATATTTAATTGCGCATCTGGAGGCCAAGCCCGATTCATTTGACACCTCATTTATTGTTATCTAACGAACAGCCCACATTTTTTAAATTTTCGCACAGGTTGCAACCCTCTTCTAAAAATAAAACCTTACTGCAAGTCGGAAGGTCAAGCCATTTACTTTGACACCTCATTTTTTTTAATTTGATGAACTGTGCAAATCTAATGTCATTAACAAAAAATGCCCTCGCGTATTATACATACATAATTTCTAAATAGGTAGCAACCCCACACAAATAAAAAATAAAAACTTATCGCACATGCAAAGCACATATCCTTTCACTTGGTTCCTCAGTTTTTGCTCCAACAAACGGAGAAAATCTTATAATTTTTAAAAAGTAGCAACCCAACTCAAAAAGCAATATATTATTGAACATCTAAAAGCCGAGCCCTTTTATTTGACACCTCATTTCTTGTAAGCCAACGAACAGTGCGGATTTCATAAGTTTTTAGACAGGTGGCACCCCTATAGGAATTTAAATTACTAAAGATGATATTCCTATCGATACAGGTTATACTTAAAAAATCTCGTATAAATCCGTTCGGTAGTTTTTGAGATTAGCGTGGTCAAAATATATCGACTTTTATACTATGTATGCATAGAAGATAGTAATTTTTAAATGGGTGGCAACCCTATTAAAAAATTAAAGCTTTTGTACATGCGAAGGCTAGGCCCTTTCATTTGGTATCTCATTTTGTAATCCAACGAACGGCGAAAATCTTTTAACTTTTTAATAGGTGGCTACTCAGAAAAATAATACGTTATTACTATATATAGGAATTTTATAAATAGTTGGCAACCCTATTTAAAAAAAACACATTAGTGATTTTCTAGAGGCCAATCCCTTTCATTTGACACCTCATCTTTTGTAATCCAGCGTATCTTATAGTTTTTTAGACAGGTGGCAACCCTATTAAAATTTTAAATAAAAAAGGTCACTCTCCGGTCCACACAGAGTATATTAGAGAAAATTCTCGCCAAAATCCGTTCAGTAGTTTTCGAGATTACCGCCACAAAGAAACTCGACTTTCCTTTATACTACACTGAGAAAAAGGATTAGTTTCGACAACTAAAGATATTTAGTTCCCGAATTTTGACAATATTTGGGAACTGTGGCCAAGGATTGGTTACTATTACCATGGGTTGGTAATTATAACTAAATATATTAACACCTGTAATATTCATCTAGGTTGTACCAAATCGTTAATTTAGTTGAAGGGTTTGGTAAATACTAATAAATATTTTTCGAAGCATATTTCTACAAATTCCATTCAACTTAACGTATGGTTCATAAAAGGATATCATTAAGCTCTGCTAATACAGATAAGCTTTCTTTCAACACATGGTTTAGTCATAGTTCCCAAATCTTAGTTGAGGCAACCACGATTTGGTTTGAGAGCGGAACATATTCATGCTTGTGAGCCACCCCTAAGTGCTCATTTACACACGGCGATTTTTGTTGCCGCAACTCGACGTTTGTAGGAGAGAGCGTGACGAGGAAAGGAGGGGGGCACCGAGTTGCTCGTCCTCGGGCTACACGCTTTGTGCTCTCGTTCGTCTGTGTAAATTGAGTTAGCAATTCACAGCTGACAACAACAATTGCATACACAAAAATCGTCGTGTGTAAATGAAATGAGCAACACCAAAAGGGAATGTGAAAAATCGCGTCGACAAAAGTTTCCGTGTATAAACGCAGTCTAAATAATGCTGAGCGCTCTCTGAGCACATGTGTGTTTCACATGCGAAGCAGCTGAGCAATGCACACAGTCCCACTTATTGAATCGTTTGAATGTGCTAGTATGCCGACCATTAGTTGTGTTTTCATATTCTCCAGCAAAAATATCCAGTAACTTGCCAGTAACCAAATTTCGGAGAGTAAGCCAATATTTACTCCCAATGAGTGAAATATGCAAGAAAGTACGAAAACGCAAAACAAGCAAGAAGTTGCTAGTTTTATGAACAGCTTATTGATTTGTTATCTTCCGATGAAATTTTTTTAGAAAACTAGTATTTTCCATCTTATTATATATTTAAATAGGATTATTTTGTCAATTGCAACTCTAAAAGCACCGCAACTAATTATTTTGGTAATGTGAATCACATTAAGCATCATGCCATCAGCTGCAGCTAGCAAATAGTTGCTAGTAAAAATTTATCCAGTAAAAATCCAGTAAAACTTGCAAGTTCAGCTGTCATTTTTGCTCTCTCAATTTCCCCACTTTTGCTTGTTTCTTGCAAGTTTTTGCGTACGAAAACGACATCCAGTAAAAAACTAGTAAAATTAGTACTGGATTTACTGGATAGTGCGTACGCGAACAGGGCTATTATGTCGATCACAGCGCTAGGTAGAGAAAGAAATGTGTGTGCTATAACATGCCCAGGCTTGTTTGTCTCAGTTTCAGTTTTGCCATCGCCGCGAGTGGTTTCGGTGTGCGCATAGTTATTTAAAATTATAAAGTTTGATGCCAACCGGGGTTTCTCAGTGGATATATAATTCATGAGAATTATAATTTGAAATTATCTATTTAGCCAAGGAAAAAGCAAAGCAGTATACTTAAACCAGCACTTCCAGCAGATATTGATCTGGGTTTTCGCACGACTATTTCTGTTTCATCGTTTCTTTTTAGGAAATTCTTACCACCATATACATATGTATTATTTACACTATTAACTATTTATGTAAATATGTATGTATTTTTTATGCTTAATATATCCAAATAAAAGAAGAAAGTAAACAGAACAACCATCGAGTAAATTTTTATTTGTGTCAAACTGAAACTTTTTTTCCAATAATAAACGGTTAGCTGATTCACGTCTACAGCAAGTTCACAAAATTAATTGAAAACTTGTATCAGCCAAAGCATTGTTTATATTTGCTCGACAATGATTTTATTCAACTAACAATATTGTCCAATCAAGGTAGTCGTTTTGTAATTATTAACAAATATACATTTGTCCCAACTAGAAGTCTCAAGTAAATTGCAGACTTTCGTGAACTAGATATTTATTTATTTGGTCACTATAACCAAATCTTGGTAATTATAACTAAACCTTTTTCTGGGTTTATGTATAGAAGTTTCAATTTGAAAAAAGAAAAATCCGTGAAAAAGCGAGCGTGAGCCTGCGTGATTAAAAAACTAGGCATCGTGAGCATGCGGGAACATGATAGAAAAATATATAACAGAACGTGAGTGTGCGTGAACGTGAGCCAAAAGCACTTAAGCGCCTATCTCTATTCATATAAAGCAGTGGATAAAACTATACGTGCATGTGAAAGACAAATTTATCTGTTTAAAAGAAGGCCACTAATACTATTTCCTGCAAACACACATCGATTTACATCTTTTTGCTCAATTTTTATTTCTCTTCCGACACAGAATTGTTTTCGTACAAAATTATGAAAAAAGCTTTCAATTTCTTACTCGTTCGTTTTTAGGCATGCTATTGTAACGAATTTCGAAAGTTCGAAAATACGATTCGGATTGCAGCATATCCTTTCTACGATTCGTAGCAAAATCCGAATACGAAAGTGTTGCAGAATAGGGTTGATAAGAAAAATTTATTGATTAAACGATACCTAACTAGTTAGCGAGCCTCAGAAGAAATAGGTTTATAACTTTGAACATGACATAGCAGTTTAACGAAAATAGGAATACAAAACACTCTTAAAGTTGCTTTTATTTAAACGAATATGAGCTGGAATCGAGTTCCAGGTGGGTGAGAATAAAATTGACAAAAATTAGTCTTGCAGATGTTAAGTAATTATAGTATTATAGGTATAATCAATTCTGTTAGGCGCGCAGGTTACGGCAAACATAATTTTTGAAACAGAAATAGAAAAATACATTTTTTTTTACCGGGCAACGTGATTGAACACCACATCATTTTTACGAGCAGATTGGGAATTCGGCCTACTGTATATTAATTGGGAGTAACATATTATAGGCAATATTAATTTCATGACGATATTAGCCACATCGTCATGAAATGTCATCCGCGTAATTGTAAAATTGAAAAAATGGACTTAGCAACTTTTCCCTCTAAGCTAGCGATATGTATAAGTTCAAAATGTATGTGTGTGTTGTTTATTTCATACTTTAGAGCAGGGTTGTTGCAAATATTCGCATTCACATTCGCAACTGCGGAGCTTCCGCATTAATTTTAACATTCGCATTCGCTTTCCCGTTCGCAATAATCATTGCGGAGCTTTTGCGAATGCGAATGTTGTGCAAGTGCACCGACAAAACTTATATATGGCAAACAAAATGACAAATTGTAGCCAATAGTTTTGCCTGTGGTCGTGGGAGTATTTGTGTAACAAAACTGGACAAATGTCATATTTATCAACTTTGATAAAAATATCTTTAGACATATTATTTCTTAAGCTATATATCCGAGCTATCAATGGGCAGTCATACAAGGTTACTTGACCTTTGACGTACGTCAAAGAGAACATGGTCTTTTTAACAAATATTTTTTTCTGTGCTTTAAATACCTGCATTGCTTTCTTTCTCTCTTTATTATGATTTTTTTGGACCAATCTTAAAAAAACTACGAGACACAAAAGAAGAAAGTGTGCACTGTAATTCCTAACCAAATTTTCGTTATTTGCCTTTGATGTTACATATATTCGTTTCTATAATTTCAAATGGGGCTCTTTGGGGAATTTATTTTTAGCAAAAATTTTAAAAACAGTAATTTTGTTTACTTGTCGGGCAATATTTTTTTCATAGGGATATACATTGGATCCTTGGCTAAAAACTTTTGTGGTGAAACTGTTCCTTCTTTGCTATTTAAGGTCAAAGAGTAAGCCCTTAAATAGGGATTTCCAGCAGAAATGATAAACATCTGACTATAAAGAGAATCGATGCACAAATAATTAAAAAACTATAGGTCTGACCTTTAATAAGATAAAAATTACGTAGCTATCTGAGATTCAAATGCTTATAAAAAACAGGGTGCTTTTTTAAAAAAATAACAATATTCTGATCCGATTCGGCTGGCAGCCACGACTTTGATAACAGAATTTTGTTCAAAATTTTCATTCCTGGAAAATAATAATTTATTTTCCATATCCACCTATTTAGCTCGCTATAAGCACAAATTTTTCAAACCAGTCGCAGAAGGAAGTATTATAAATAACAGAAACTAAAATCGAAAAACGCTCATGAAGTTACAGATTCCCCAAATTCTGAAACAGCCAATGGAATGAGAATGAAGAATTCTTTTTAAAGAGCTTTAGAAAAACCTGACACATCTGGTTTGGCTTGTAAGCGCTGTTTAAACAACGATCTCGCCCTTATGCTAGATTCTAATTGTTTCTTAAAAATACTTGACATCCGCATTCGCATCCGCATCCGCGGATGTTAGCTGTTAGATATTCGCATTCGCATCCGCGGATGTTAGCTGTTAAATATTCGCATCCGCGGATGTCTAAAATTCCACATTCGCAACATCCCTACTTTGCAGAAATACAGAAGAAACTACTTTTTCTTATATTTTTCATTTATTTGGGATAAGACGTTCTTCCAACAAGCACGAGATATATATAAAACAAGTAAGAAAGTCTAAGTTCGGGCGGAGCCGAACATAAAATACCCGGCGCAAGTATTAAATATATGTTTTTTCACCCTTCCGAAACCTTCCGCTAGATGGTAAGCCGAGGTGTATCAATTTTGAGTAAATTAGCGTCCTTCAATTTCGAAATATTGAAGTTTCAAGCATTTCTGAAATTTACCGTTATATGAGAATCGGCCGTTATTTTAGTCCGATTTCAATAATTTTCAACGTTTTTCTTACACGTGGCAAGTACAATAACTATACCGAGTTTGGTACAAATTGGTAGAACGGTTACCGATATACTTATATGTGATCATAAGTGGGCGGTGCCACGCCCATTTTCCAAAATTTTACCATAAACGTATTTCTTGGTAAAGAATTGTTGCAAGCATCAATTTTGAACAAATTAGCTTCAATATTTAATGATTTATCGAAGATTTTGTATTTCTCTAAATTACCGTTATATGGGATGTGGGCGTGGTTATTGTCCGATTTTAAAAAGTTTCAGCGGTTTTTTATGCTGTACCAAGGCCAACAACTGTGCCAAGTTTGGAAGAAATTGGTGCAGCGGTTACCAAGATATACACATGTAACCATAAGTGGGCGTGGCTACGCCCATTTGTCAAAAATTTATAATATTCTTATTTTTCGTCTAAAACTTATTATAAATATCAATTTTGAGTGAATAATCTCCAGTAGTTACTAAAATATCGCAGTTTTCGTATTTCTGAAAATTACCGTTATATGGGAAGTAGGCGTGGTTATTGAGCGATTTTAAAAATTTTCGGTCATTTGGTATGTTATGCGAAGGCCAACAACTGTGCCAAGTTTGGAAGAAATTGGTGCAGCGGTTACCAAGATATACACATGTAACCATAAGTGGGCGTGGCT
>NW_023459443.1:0-17573 GCF_013731165.1 Rhagoletis pomonella | reverse complement strand
GAATCCCGGGACTAACATTCCTAGTATGTATGTATATTAGGTCGGGTCAATTTGTATGGGAGATTTTTTGGACTATGCGGATAGGGTATAGGTACAGTCAAGAATGATAGAATATTCTCTCAATCGTGAGGTACAGTGACCAGATTTCTGGCGACGAAAATCGGGACATTTCTAAAACATCGAATTCGAACATACAATTTTGTTTTTAGAATGAAAAGACACGACATCTTTTACAACAGTTTTATTTAAAAAACCAAAGAGAAAACAAGTAATTTTTAAGCAAAAAAACCTCAATTCTCATATAAAAATTTAAGAGTACCGTTAATTTCATTACGATCTAATGGCCGGATCTAAACCAAATTAGTATGGCACCACCTCTCTGGTACCACCTTTCCTTAAAAAAAAGAATTACAGAAATCGGTTAACGCGGTCCAAAGTTATGCGCCAATATGCATAAAAAAATATTCCGACGAATCGATAACTTCCTAACTAAATCTCGCAAAATTCAAGTTAGTACCGTTTTATTAAAAACAAACCAATTAACTTAACAAATAATTAACGTCAACTAAAACCTTAAGACAAATGAAGCATAATAGACAGTAATATAGCGAGAGTACCAGTTTGACAAAATAAAACACAACCAAAGATCACAGCGGCCGCTTTGTTGTAGTGATTAGGGACACGATATCGACACAAAAATATAGACTCGATATTCCAAATATCGATACCAAATTCAAAAAATTAAATCTGATTATTGGTCTCATTTTCTAATAAAGAATGAACAATTTTGCACTTTAATAAGTGTTTGCTTATGTAGAGGTAAGTATGTTACTTGACATCACCGAAGGCATGGGTTGAAATCCCGCCACATGCCAACTTAAATAAGATAGTACTCGTTTGTGCTCTTTAAGGCCAAAAATATATTTATATTGCTTTACATTATAAGTTCCAAAGTATAGACATATTTATGGGCGTTTCCAGGGGAAGGTCATGGCACGACATAGATTTGCAAAAAATGGAACAACTAGGTAGCGCTGAATTCAAAATAAAAAATATATTCGACATGTTTTATTTGCGTTAAAAATTATTTTAATAACAATATTAACAAAAAAAGTTTAATTAGAAGTTTTAGTAACGTAACGTCATGTAACATCACGTCGGATACTAAGGCTGAAAAAAAAGCAGGAAAGATTTTTAAATTTGGAACTTGGAAAATTAACTTTAAATATTTCAATGTTAATAAAAAAGGAATTGTACAAATAGTCTTGCCCAATTCCCAGAGTTTTTAAGTGTTGACGTTTTCAATTTATTTTTTAACATTTAACGTCACGCCACGCGAGATTGAAAATGCCCATATGTACTTTTCCTTAAGCACATCAAAAATAATTGAATAAAAGGTAATTATTTTTTTATATAGTGTACAATATTTTGTTAATTACATTAAGTTTTTATTGTAGGTACATTTACGATTCGATACGACCAAGGGTTCTGCTACTCGATTCCAAAAAATATCGTTTGAAAACTATCGAGTAAAAAGTATCGGTATCTAATGGCAAAAATATCGATATGGTATCGTATCCTAACTAAATTCGTGTCTCTAGTAGTGATAAGCAGTGCGCGCTTCTACTCCGCCGGGCCTGCGTTCAAGCCCTGGTCAAAGCAACAAAATATAGAAACAAGTTTTTTTCTTAACAACGGTCGCCTCTCGGCAGGCAATGGCAAACCTCCGAATGTATTTCTTTATAATGTGTATGGCTCAAAAAACTTGGTTGTGGGCCAGAGTTCACGGATACTCCTATTAAAGTAATAAATAAAACCCTGAAAATCGGGACTTAATCGGAACAATTATGAAAAATGTGGACACTTATACGTCCCGACTTTTAAAAAATATTCAATTTTCTCAAAATCGGTACGAATGGTATTCGTAGGTATAGGGGTATTCTACTTGAAGTTCTAAGAGAATTTGCCGAATAAACCGGGGATCTAAAACCAATTTAGAGCCTGCCAAATTGCGAAAATATGTAGCTTTTATTTTACTGTATTGTCTGAATTCTTTTATAAATACATGCACTTGTCTTTTTTATTTAATTATACAGTCGTCAAGCTGCAGTCGAACATACAATGCGTACGATCGTAAAAGGGCAAAGTTCAATTATGTGTGATTTTATTTCTTATAATTATTTACTATTGAAATTTAATTGTATGAAAAAAGAAAATTTTAAGAAAAAGTACAATCAAATTTTTTTCTTTTCAAACGTAAGAAAATGTGAAATGTTGTCATTGTTGCGCCCTCTGGTGGAGGTTTCAAGAAACCTATAAAGGCCAGTATGCAGCTCTCAAGAAAACAAAAACTCCATATAAAATGACGTACCAGAAATGGCTAACAAATTTTCTTTTATAAAATAATGGCAATTTTTTCTTGACCGTTTTCTGGAGAGCTGCATACTGGCCCTAAGTCTAGAAATGGATTCTTCATGCAAAAAAACCCTCGGCCATGGCCGTAGCTCCAGCCCCAACGCCATGACATAGTCAAAAAATATTTGCACGGCCTAATGTATGTACTAGGGATGCCGATCCCGGGATCCCGGTGTTGCTTGCATTAATCCCGGGATCCCGAAAATTTTGAAATATTGAATTGATAGTAAGAATTTGTTTATGAAATTTGAAGAATGATTTTTGTAAAATGCCGTTTTGACTGCAATTAACAAAATGCTTGAAACTGTACTTTTAAATTGCAGTCTGAGCCTTTTTTGAAGAAGATTTCTATGAATTTACTCATAGCGCCGCTAATGTAAACGAAACAGAGAGTTTTAAGGAAAGCTTTTATAATTTTTTAGATCAATCTACTCAAAACTTGCTCAAATGGAAAAACTTAAAATTTGACCGACGTGCTGGTAAAAGAAGTTCAAATATTCTGTAATGGAGGAGATAGGGGTCATTATCTTCAAATGGATTATGTCTACCTTTTGACAGTTCAGCCTAAAAGTGTTGATGACGAAATATGTTTTTCATCAGTAGGTTTTGTATGTAAAAACTGCAGGTCAAGCTTAGAAGACTCCGCTTTGAATGCTTTGCTGCTCGAAAACATTTTAAGTGCAATAATAACAACGCCGGCAAAAAAAAGGGGTTTGTGTTTTTAACCAGACCCAACTACCAACATGTATTTCGACTCGCTGAATCCGATACTGAGATCCGTTTGACTCGTACACCCTCAAAATTTCTAGTAAATTGCGAAAAAAAAATGGCAAAAAATCCCCCATTCGCCATTTCTTTATAGAGTAGAATAAACATGTTTAGAGAAATTGTTTTTGTATATTTTTGTTTTATGTTTTTTTTTGTTAATCGTCACTTGTCAAAAGTACCTGGTATTATTATTTGTGATGTATACGTTCCTCAATCACATGGTTTTTTAAATACAATTAAAAAAATGTTTTACTTTGAAATTTGTCTGGTTTAATAAATATCGCTCGCGTAGAGTGCAAAGTTGCTAAGTCCCAATTTAAAAATTGTACAGGAGAGGAAAAAACTTCGTATAGCCATTTTCTCAAGTATTTCGTAAAACTTGGAATACATCATTTTGCTTGTTTAAAGCAAAGCAAAACTCCATACGAATCGGAGGGATTCGATATTTATTAAAAGATTTCGAGCTTTTTGGCCTTATCGAATTTTCGGACCTTTTTTTGGCCTTATCAAATTTTCCTTTCATTAAATATAAACGAGAAAACATAAAACAAGGACCTTTACCCTTTTCGAAACGATGCAATTTTAATTTATCTAGCCTCCTATATCAAAATATGATTTTTCATTAAAAGTGAAGCTAGCAACTTTTCACTCTAAGCTAGCGATATATGAGTTTTACAATTAGTTTATCGTAAATTTTAAATAGTTTTATTTAATGGTATGTTTAAATGCTTTCAGATATTGAATTCTTACTCATATTCATTAAATTTATGACTCAATTTGAATCCCGGGATAAATCCCGGCATCCCGGGATTACCTAAAGATATCCCGAAATCCCGGAATCCCAATTTTCCTGATATTTTGGCATCCCTAGTATGTACGTATGTATATATAACAACGAAAGCATATGGGAACATACATAAGTATGTACATTAGACTGCATCACTCCCCATACAAAAAATAATCGGTACTATTTTTCCATTGGAATTATAAAATCTACTATATTTTAAGACGTCCACCAAAATATTTCGGAAAAATATAAAGATTTAAGTGAGCTGGACCGATTTGAAAATACCTCCAAAAATGGTTTTTTTTATGAATAAAAATAGTTTCTTAAAGATTTTTTTTTGAAAAAATCCCCTCAAATGACAAAACGGTTTAAGCTTAAAATATTTGCATAAATATATTAAAAAAAAATTTAAAAAAATTTTAACGGAATCGTAATGACGATACTGTTTTTAACATTTTTCAAAAATTGGTATAAGAAAAACTTGAATAACTGAACCTAAACTCTTCCGATTTAGACTTAAGAGGTGTCATTGGAAAGGTATTTTCTCACCCTTTTCAGGGAAAAGAAAGGTAGGAGAAACGAACCTCATTCAAAGTTGAATTAAGATGTTTTGGTATTCGAAAAAAAAGATGGGACACGAATGACGTTTCTTTTGGCCAGAAATGAAAACGGTGTGAAAATACTGAGATCCCATAAGTCTAAATCAGAACAGTTTTGGCCCAGTTATTCAAGTTTTTCGTAAATCAATCTTTGAAAAAAGTAAAAAAAACAGCATCAAAAATCTCATTCTTACGATTCCGTTGAAAAGATTTTTAAATATTTTTATGCAGATTTTTTAAGCTTATTCTAATTTGTCATCTGAGGGTACTTTTTTCAAAAAGTTCTTTAAGAAACTATTTTTATTCATAAAAAACTTAATTTGTGGAGGTAATTTTAAATCGGTCCAGCTCGCTTAAATCTTAATATTTTTCCGAAATATTTTAGTGGACGTCTTAAAATATAATACATTTTGTACCGACGAAAAAACCGCAACTTTTTTTGGTGATGCAGTCTAATGTACATATGTATGTATAAACAAATATTTATACGTTTACATAGGCATTTGTATGCGTACATATATGCACGTTTTTTATATGTATGTATATAATGCAGCATATATAAAATTAGTTCTTTTGCTCGCCCGCGGGTGCCCGAAAGTGCCCAAATGTGTTTCTTTGGTTGGTCCACGGGCTGTTGAAAGCCACTTTGAGAGATAATTTTTGCTTCTCATTAGCTCACTCGAACTATTTTTCCGGGCGAGGTGAAAACTGTCAAACAGCCAGAAGAAGAGTAAGAATTTCAAACATTCATATTTTAACTAATAAATATGTGCATATTTCTTTCTTTGATTGATAAGTGAAAAAAACTCAAGGGAATCATTACACTGGTCTACAAATTTCAACTTTTTTTCTGCGAATAAGACGGGACCTGGTGTTTCTGAACGGATTTTTCGTGCTGAACACGAATCCGGGGTCAAAAATGTCCCATCACGTCACGTTTTCGAGAAAAAAAGGGGTTGAAACCCCTAAAAACAGCGTTTTTGGCCATTTTCGAAAAATTATAGAGCTGAACCCTGACGTGGTACAAATTTTGCATATATCAGAAATTAAAGGCTAAACCGTGCCCTTTCGAATGAGCCCTATGCCGAATTGATCGCGTGCACCCTTAAAGCAGGGGGTGTATTTGTGTTTAGGGGTGCAGGAAAAATTGATCACAGAAAGAATTTAATCTTAAACGATCATAGAAAATTAATAATGCCAAGGTTTTAACTATATTAAAAGTCGCTGATTACGAATCTGCAGTTAGATTTTAAAAATTTAAGATGACGGGTCGAATATGGTGGATATAAAAATTGGACTCCTAGACACAAATACACCCCCTGATCTAAGGGTGCATGCGATTAATTCGGCATAGGGCTCATTCGAAAGGGCACGATTTAGCCTTTAATTTCTGACATATACAAAGTTTGTAGCACGTCAGGGTTCAGCTCTACAATTTTTCAAAAATGGCCAAAAACGCTGTTTTTAGGGGTTTCAACCCCTTTTTTCTCGAAAACGTGACGTGATGGGAAGTTTTGGACCCCAGATTCGTGTTCAGCACGAAAAATCCGTTCGGAAACACCAGGTCCCGTCTTATTCGCAAAACCCTTGTAGACCAGTGTTATCAAATCTTATTTTGTGCGATTTGACGTTTAGGTCCGAAAACGAAAATGGGGTTTTTGGCGTTCTCGTAGTTTTGGGCAGTTTATTCACTTCTGTGAGAGCATTTCGTACTTACGCTCATTTGCCTGAAACTAGCCCAAAAACGTTAAAAACCAGGGACCCAACCGTCTATGACTTTTATAATAAAAGTTTCACGGAAAAAGTTATTTTGTGACTTTTAATTTTTTACAAAAAAAATTCGGTTACAATTTGACTTTTATTTTTTCTGTCAAACAATAACGGTTAAAATTTGACTTTTATTTTTTCCTGCAAAAATTAAAGGCTCAGCTTAATAACAAAAAAGCCTTTGGAATTAAAATTAAAGTAAAGTTCGTCTTGACTTCTAGATTTCAAAAATATATAATTCTAACTCAGCAAACGAGACCAAAACTAGCTGCCGTTTGATGCCCGGGAGAGCAACATATTAAATGCCAATTCTTAAGGAAAATCCGTGGAGTATTTTTTTGAATGTTTTCAATGTAATTAAATATAATCAGGAATTGATTTAATAATTTTAGTTCTAGAGAAGTCAGCACTATACTGGTTATTTAAAATCATTTAAAACACATAGGCAGTGTTGCCAGATTTTGGGCGAGTCTATTCCCTTTTTGTCCATGCAATTGTATATATTTTTCCCGTTTTTCATTTTAGGTTTTCCCGTTTTTTCCCCCTTATTATATAACCCAGTTTTTAAAAATGGCAAATCAATTATTCTCCTTGTTTTATTTTTTATACGATCAATAACCGTATAACTCAGTCAATAACAATAACAATTCAATTTACATGTAATATTTTTAATATAAAAATATTACTTTAAAATATATATTGCATTTACTTATGCGTTATTTGTACATATCATTCGTGTGCAATTGTAATAGAATTTTTGAATCACTGAACACCGTTTTCAACAGCACTGATCAATATTGCATTTTTAGCTTGATGTGCTACGGAACCATTAGTGAACTGCGAAATTTTCAGCTGGCGATCAGTTACCATGAATTGACTTATATTTTTATACCCGAGCGCACTTGTGTACAAGGGTATTATAACTTTGTTCACATAACGGTTGTTTGTAACAGGCAAAACGAATCGAGATAGATATAGACAAATGTATACATAAATGTCAGAATGAAAAGAGAAATCGATTAAGCGGTGACTGTCTGTCCGTCCGTCCGTCCGTCTGTGCACACGATAACTCGAGTAAAAATTGAGATATCTTAACGAAACTTGGTATGTGCACTTCTTTCGGGCGTAGGACGGACGGTATTGAAAACGGGAAAAATCGGACAATAACCACGCCTACCTCTCATATAACGGTAATTTTCAGAAATACGGAAACTGCGATATTTTAGTAACTACTGAAGATTATTCACTCAAAATTGATATTTACAATAAGTTTTAGACGAAAAATAAGAATATAATAAATTTTTGGAAAAAGGGCGTAGCCACGCCCACTTATGGTTACATGTGTATATCTTGGTAACCGCTGCACCGATTTCTTCCAAACTTGGCACAGTTGTTAGCCTTGGTATAACATAGGAAACGGCCGAAATTTTTAAAATCGGACAATAACCACGCCCACATCCCATATAACGGTAATTTAGAGAAATGCGAAATCTTCGATAAATCAGTAATTATTGAAGCTAATTTATTCAAAATTGATGCTTGTAACAATTCTTTACCAAGAAATACGTTTAGGATAAAATTTTGAAAAATGGGCGTGGCACCGCCCACTTATGATAACATATATGTATCTCGGTAACCGTTCTACCAATTTGCACCAAGCTAGGTGTGGTTATTGTGCTTGCCACATAGAAGCAAAACGTTGAAAATTATTGATATCGAACTAAAATTACGGCCGCTTTTCATATAACAGTAAATTTCAGAAATGCTTGAAACTTCAATATTTTGAAATTTAAGGACGCTAATTTACTCAAAATGGATACACCCCGGTTTACCATGTAGCGGTAGCTTTCGGAATGGTGAAAAACATATGTTTAATACTTGCGCCGGGTATTTAATGCTCGGCTCCGCCCGAACTTAGACTTTCTTACTTGTTGTACATGCTTTTGCGTTTTTGCATGTTTTTGCAACTAAGATTTCTTAGGAAGAATGCTCACTGTAGATATTAAAGTCCAGCGCAAGTGTATTTGCCGCATTTCGTGCAATAAGTACTCCTTGCATTGTACTCTACTCCCAACACATTGTTACTCTTTTTCCGCATACATACACTGCTTGGCGTTGAGAGAGTAAATACTTGACGTACTTGTTATTACTCCCAGTGATGCCAGATTGTGGGTAATTTCCCTCTTTGAGGGATATTTTGCATCAAAAATTATTAAAAGGGAAAAAAAGGGACATTTCAAAGGGATTTTCTTTTGACGCAGTTATTGTTGCATAATTGATCAAAATTCAAGAATATTTGATACTCTTACGTAATTAATCGTTCTGAAGATGGGATGTGGAGTGAAATGGTATATAATTGTTAAAAAGTATAAGGCCAATTTCGAAAATTTTCTCACGTTAACCAATTCAAGCGCTGAGTAAGAAAGAATCTACAGTTGTAACTGGTATTTCATGTAAAAAGCGGAACAAATTATCTGATGAAATGTTAAATAGCACATGAATGTGCTTCAATTTTAAAGTCACCAAAAAATTATTTTAGTGAGTGAGCAAAAAAATTAAAGTGAAAAATTGAATGAGTGAAAAAAGGCAGAGAATTTTACTTCTTTACTACTGAAACATGTATATGTTTAAATTCGTTGGGAATTTTGTGGGATAAATTTTCAAGATGTGGGTAATTGAGGGATTTTTTCCCCATTTTCGTGGGATTTTTAACAGAGAATGTCTGGCATCACTGATTACTCCACCAAAGTAAGTACTCTACTTTCGCTCATCGCGTACGAGAGATATTTTCTGCTGCCAAAAGGGAGTAGCAAATCTACTCTCTGTATACTTTTAGTACTGTAAGTACTTGCGTATTAAATTTCAATTCTGGTTGTTAGCTAGGGATAAATCGATACAAGTAAATCCAAGTACATACTCGATACTTTTCTCAATTTACCAAGTAGTTTTTTACTCGATACTTTTTACTGCGATCCAAGTAGGTATTGAAAAAAAGTACTTGTATCGGCAGCGCAAAACTTATTATGATTCAGTATCTTTTTGGAAAAGCAACCCATTAGAGCATAGCTGGGCAAAACGCTACTCGCGAGTAGCGTCTGCGTCGCAGCGCTTATACGTATACAG
This sequence comes from Rhagoletis pomonella, assembly GCF_013731165.1. Taxonomy (NCBI): domain Eukaryota; kingdom Metazoa; phylum Arthropoda; class Insecta; order Diptera; family Tephritidae; genus Rhagoletis; species Rhagoletis pomonella. The sequence continues at coordinate 8,114 of NW_023459443.1, read as the reverse complement.
AAACGACGCAGCGAATTTCAATTCAGTCTGCTTTCAGATTTCATGAGAGTAACACTATGCTTCGCCGTTGAATATTTTTATTCGTAATTTTAGCGCGTGGTTGCCACCTATATATGTAACAATGCCCAAAATGTCTGAGTATGAGTGCCAATTACAGTTTTTGGTTTTAAAAAAAGCTAATAATGCCCAATGCTTGTTGTGTGGTAATACGACCATTAACCATAAACAAATGAAAAAAACGCTCCACTCAGTGCAATTATAGAAAAGTGCTTCTCAGCGCGACGCACTAGGGCACACATTGCATACTTTATTTTATATTTTTTTTATCAAAAGAAATCGATAGAGAAATGTAAATGCTGGTTTATGCCCAAAAATACTTAATGAATAATATTTATAAGTTATACTCTATTTTTAAGACTAAATACCTACTTATATGAAACAAGTAATTTTTAGCAAGAAAAAAAACCGACTTCAACTCTCATATAAAAAAAAAATATATATATATATATCTCACGATCCACTGATCGTATCTTAACCAGATTAGTATGGGACCACCTCTGAGACACTACCTTTCCGATGCAAAAAGAATTATCGAAATCGGTTGACGTGGTCCAAACTTATGCGGTAACATACATAAAAAAAAAAAAAAAAAGATTCCGACGAACTGATAACCTCCTCCTTTTTTGGAAGTCGGTTAAAAAATAAGACCTAAACACCGTAACCATCTGGCCGGTCAGCATATCAAAGAATTTGTTCTAATAAAACGGAGCCCAGGTATTATACAAATGAGTTTTCCTAATTTAAGTTTTTTTAAATTATACAAGTACTAAATTTTTCTTATGCAAAAGGTTGTATAAACTAATAGTATTAGTTACTAAAAACTTCCAAGGCTCATTATTACACTATAGGTATAAGCAAAATAGGCCAAAATACCCATGCACGAAAAATACCACTTTTAGTACATTTATAAAAAATGCGGCAACCATAACTGAGCGCGACGCACTAATACCATGACAAAATGAGACTGTGTTGGTGTGCCCAGCTATGCATTAGAGGAATGGGAAGATATGCGCACTACATTTCCGCAGCTATATAAGTAAGCCCGTCCATACATAACGGTTGTTGGGTCACCTGTCCCTTGCTATCGGCTTTTCTAAAAAACAGGTACAACTATCAGGCATGTTCTAAAATTCGAATATTTGAAATCGATTCAATTTCGATAATTTTCTCGATTGTTTTTAACCCAAAAATTTACAAGTCTCGCATTAAAATGATTTATTTCATATCGCTGCTTCTTTTATGGGTTTCAATAGGAATATTCACTGTTTTCATCAGATATAATTAAAAAATATTTGACGAGTTCAAAGTTTCTAATTTCAGAACATGCCCGTATATCAAAATCTCGCCTTTCAGCAAAACATTTGGAAAAGTAGATTTTTTTGGGGAAATATAACAAAAAGGAGTTATTTTCTCAAACTTATTTTATATGAAAAAACTTTATCTATTAATCTTGTAAAAAATTCATATTTTTTGTGAAAAAAAATTCAATAACTTTGAAAAATTTGCAAAGTTGTAGTTCTATGTACAAGTACTCGATACCTTTCCGATACTGAGTAGTTATCGATAACTTGTTTGATACAAGTACAAGTACTGATTTCAGTAATACCTTGATGGTATCGATTTATCCCTATTGTTAGCCTACTAGTTGATATCGTTTGCGGCGCTGGTCAGTGAAATGGAAAGAGTAAAAATAGAATATGGAAATTGACGATGTAAGGAAATGTTTACGGCCTTATTTATAAAAAATAACGTAGATTTAGACCGTTTGTTTAATGTGACATTTTCATAAAACTTTTGTATTCAAGCAGTTTTTTAAATCTATGTATTTACTTATATTTTTATGAAAGTATTATTTCTCGTTTCTAATTTTCTATAAAACTATTTGCAGTCATTAACCAACAAATAAGTTGTCAAAAACAACAACTGCTATACGAAGTAAAATTATTAGTGGCAAATCAAAATTTGCTGCGTACTTCTGATCAACTAATAGTTGCGTGTTAGATGATCGTAATATTTTTCTGATCATTTGAGACAACATGTTGGTGTGTACCTTTGAGGGTTGAATTTGACAGCTAATGTATGAAGTCATTCAGAAGACGCATAACGATCACTGATTTTTTTTTATCAACGGTTGCGCTCAACTGCTGCGCCTTCTGAACCTACCCATTGATAGCTTTTTTTTTGATAACACTGTGCGACAGCTCAAATCGGTATTGAGTAAAACCAAATGCAAGAGATAGTTTTTGAATTTCATTGAGTTTTTTTTAATAAATACTAAAATTAGAGGTGTATGAATGGCGAAAGAAAAACGTTATCCGATTTTTTTAAATCGAAGCTACATTTTTACATATGTTCATATGTACATACATACATAAATATATTTAATATGAAATTGAAATCTTCACATCAATTTCCGCCATCTTCAAACCCATGGTTTCAATTGTACGCATATCGTCAGGGTTTTCCCCACAACTTGGTTTTGCTGCAGTGAAGCGACAGAGCAAGTGACGAGAAAAACACCCCTATGCTGTAATCCGAAAGTTCGTAGTTACGAATTCGTAGCTCCGTTCCGAAAATTCGAAAATTGGTATGCTGTAATCCGATCGTAACTATCAACGGCGTTGCCAACTAAAATAGTGAAATTCGAAGTTCTTAATCAGCTACTTTGACAGAAACAAATCAAAATAAATATAATCGCAAGTGAACAGTGAAATTAAAAAAAAATGTTTAATCGTATTTGAAAAAGCTTTTCCTTAATTAAGTAAAATAGAATGGATTCAGTGGCCGGTGCACTTTTGTCTCAGGAGGAAGAACATGCTGCAGTCAACTGTTGCATTAATATACAAAGGAGATTGCTACGAGACAGTTCTGATCCATTTAGCTTAAATGATAAATATATGCTCCCTCTTTTTAAGGGCGTCCATTCAACTAAATATTGTGTTGCTTTAAATCTTGCAACGCTTTCCCATTATTCCACCACATCCTCTTTAACTATTACAAAGCCTCGGGCAATGTCCGGCCTTTCGCTCATGCATTCCACCAGTTTTTCGTATTGCGAGCGATTTGTTCTGATTGTCGACTTGATAATTTTGTAAACATTTAATAATACATTGTTTTTTATTCACACTTCAACTTACATACATATTTTTGCGTTTCCACACTTTATTTTATTGATATTTTAAAAGAATTCGCTTCGCTCCGACACCAGTTGCTCTTCGTAGAAAATTTCCGACAAATCCATACAAATTACAGCTACGTCGGATTCAGGCATACCAACATTACGAATTTCGAAGATGGTCCCCGAATTTCGAAATTACGATACGGCAACGCGGATTACAGCATACCAATTTTAAGATTCGTAGCAAAATCGAATCTACGACGGATTACAGCATAGGGGTGAAAATATATGCGGACACTTATCGTCCCGTTTCTGCCTTAACCACGTAACTACATTTTTTGAGAAATGGGGTTTTTTATGTAACCGTTATATTTTTTATTGTTCATTCTTTTTCCTCGTATCTACATTCGTAATACAGAAATTAAGCGAAAAGGTCGTATCTACACACAATCGCAGCATATAAAATGCAAATAAGTGAGTTCGTTGACAAAAATCTAGTTACTTAGCTGACTGATCAAAAACAGTGCACATTAAATGAAATATAAATTTTTATTAAACAGAGCAGTTTAAGTAAGAAGACGATTATAGTTGTATATATGAATATGTACATTACCTCAGAACTCAAAGTATGTATATTATTCTAACCTCAAAATGAGAGTTTTTGATTTTAGATATAGAATTATGGACGAAGTTTATCAGCAATTAAATTTAGCTACTACATTTGAAATAAACCAATCATCCGTAAGATCATCTGTTTTTCTGACACAATTTCGAATTGATAATAAAATTTCTAAGTAATTATTTTTAGGCACCAGTAATACCAACAACTTCTAATTCTTCTAACAAACAACAAGTTGTAGTGTTAGATGAAACGACAGGGGTATTCAGGTTCATTGAATGTGATGGAAAATCCTTAAATAATAAACCTAAATCACAATCCACAAGTTTCATCCTAGATGAGAAAACGGGAGAATTTATTGAAAAAAATTACCATAATGTTTGTCCTCTTATCAAGATTTCGATCAGGTTTCTGACACTGATATCCACCCAGTTACAACAAGTAATTTTAGTGATTCAAGCGATTCTTGTTTTCGCAGAAATGAAATAGATGAAAACTCAGGTATGGTTACTAAAAAAAGGAGAAAGAAAGGGCAGGGGAAACCGGATAGGTGGCAAAAAAAAATGTTAACAAAAATGCTAGACAAAAAGGAAAAGAGTACTACAGTGTAAAAAAAGCGAACGGTAAAATAATAGGAAAGCAGAAAAGGGAGAAACGTATACTCTTACCAAGTTGCAGTTCCAAGAAGTGTGAAAAGAGTAACTATTTTAAATGTAACGAAGTCACGGAAGCTGAGAGGAAAGAGTTGTTTAATTCATTTTGGAAAAACATGACTTGGGAAGAGCGAAAAGTGATGATTGCGAACCTAGTGGAAAAGCGTACCGTAGCTCGCCGTACAAATAAAAAAGATTCTAATTCAAGACGTAATAAAACATTAAGATATTTTATAAACATATGCAGCAAAAAAGTACCAGTCTGCAAAAAAAATGTTTTTAAGCACTTTCGGCTTAGGAGAATCTGCTGTTAATAATTGGATTGAAAAATCTAATGATTATGGAGTTCCTCTTCGAACAGTAACAAAAAATAGAAAGTTGTCCGCAATCAATCTTCAAAAAGAAAAGCATATCATAGATTTCTTACAAATGCTTCCCAAGATGGAATCCCATTATTGTAGGAAAAAAACAGACAAACTGCATGTCGACCTCACTTATAGCTCTTACAAAGATGTATTCAAAGCATACGAACAGTATTTCGCAGATAAAAATATTCTACTTAATGAAAAATCTTCTTATGTATCATTTTTAAAGGTTACACACACTCTGAACATTGGTTTATTTAAACCTAAAAAAGATCAGTGTGACCTATGCTTCAGTTTCAAGAACGGCAATATTGACCAAACATCCTACGAAGAACACACTAATAATAAACATAAGGCAAGAATGGAAAAGGATTATGATAAAGAAAGAGCCTTAGGAGGTGAAATAAATCTCTATACTTTAGATGTACAAGCTGTTCAATTAGTGCCACTAATAGCTGCATCATCAACTTACTTTAAGCAAAAACTTGCTGTACATCAATTTACGTTTTTTTAATTTGAAAACATCCGAGGTATTTTGTTACATTTGGCACGAAGGTGAAGGGGGGGATGGACTCAAATGTTTTCGCCTCCTGTGTTGCTCACTTTTTAGAAGAACATTCTGACCTTAACATTCCAACAGTTCTATTTAGTGATGGTTGTTGTGCGCAGAACCGAAATGTCACGTTGGCCAACGTATTGCAATTCATTGCAATTAAACATTATGCAACAATTTATCAAAAATATTTAACAGTTGGACATACTCAGATGGAATGTGACTCAGTACATTCAACAATAGAGAGAAAAAAAAGTCCAAGGAGATGTATATTCCAGCTGATTTCGTTCGAATTGTCACAGACGCTAGAGTCTCTCCAGAACCATATAAAGTACACTATATAGATCACAAATTCTTCAAAAACTTTTCGGGAATACAGTTTTACAAATCTATACGACCAAGCTTTAAAACGGGTGATCCGCAAGTTACAGACCTAAAATGTTTAAAATATGACTCAGTCGGCATGTACTATAAGTTGGATTACAATAACGATTGGACCTTGTCACCCCAAAGAAAAACGAAAATTGATATTTTTAAAAATAATTTTACTCCTTTATATTCTAATTCCATACAAATAGCAAATAGAAAATTTAACGACCTGCAGAGTATGAAAAAGCTGATTCCACAAGATTATCACAGCTTTTATGATAACTTAAGTTTTACCACTTCAAATAATTTCTTATTCTTTGCTCATTTAAAAATTTATCCTTACAGAAAGTGAGTGAATTTGTTTAACTTTTTGAAATTTCCTTTGATTTTTTTAATTTTTTAGCTTAAATCATGTCCACAACGTTATTTTTTAAATAAAAATACATCCGCCAATAACATTTATATAACTACAATTTAGCATTTTTCTTCACAATAATATTAAAATGATCGACAGAGATTTCGCATGAAAGCTGTAACATCGTAACTGCTATTTTCTGACTACAAAAAATGCAGAACGGAACGTCGTAACTAACAAAAGTTGTTACAACTTCGGAATATTCGTAAATAAATAAAAAACAAAATTCAGTACATATCCGTAATGACAAAACTAAAACAATAAGGCATAGAATCTTAGTACTTTGTTTTGCTGAGAGAAAATAAAAGTTTTTCTTGATTTCTGAAAAAACTACCATATTGTAGATACGAGGTTAAGGCAGAAACGGGACGTTATATATGTATCTATGCACATACGTATCTATGCACATATGTACGTATCTAGTAATGAGTATCTAAAAAGCGGCAAGAGTGACCACGGCTCTAACAAGACTAATGGCTAACATCGGCGGACCGAGCCAAAACAGACGAGCGCTTCTAGCAAAAGTGAGCCAGTCCATACTAATGTATGCAGCACCCATCTGGGGACCCGCGTTGCAGCGCAAGACTTACGCGAAGGCGGCAAAGTCGGTGTACCGACTAAATAGCATCAGGGTGACTAGCGCCTTCCGTACTGTGTCACACGAGGCGGTCGGAGTCTTAGCGGGCATCATGCCCCCAGAAATAATGGCCATGGAGCTAAAAAGAGTCTTCGATAAGTCCCGAAACTTAGGCAGGTGCCTGACAATCGAAGAGCGAAAACAAGAGAGGGATGCAAGTCTAAATGAATGGCAAAGACACTGGGATGTGACGACAAAAGTGAGGTGGACGCACAGGCTGATCAATAACATAAAAGCGTGGGTGGAGAGGAAACACGGAGAGACCGACTTCTACGTGACACAGTTTCTGACGGGGCACGGCTGCTTTCGAGAATACCTGTTCAAATATGGGCATGATGACGGGACAGAGTGCTCATTCTGCGGTAGCGGCGACGAAAACGTACTACACGTATTTTTCCACTGCCGAAAATACGAGGCAGATCGAACAGACATAGAGCAGCTGATAAAGGAGAGCATGACGCCTGACAATATCGTGGGGCACATGATAAACTCAAAAGCGGTGTGGAGCAGAATTAAGGCGTGGTCCGCAATAGTCCTCCAGGAGCTAAGAGCGAAAGAAAGACAGCGCAGTAGCGAAAAGAGAAGACTGAACGAGAGATAAGCCAGAAAGGCGTGTGTGAAGAGCCAATTGGCAAAGCTACGCCTTGCGACGTAATACCTAACGGCGGTCCCGCAAGGCGAAACACAAGGCTTCAGACGTCGGAGTTAAGGGTTTAGTACGTAGGCGCGCTGTCTCGCAAGTCCTGAATTATGTGATAACATAGTCTGGGCGTGGTCCCGAATGAGGTGCACCCTTAGCGGACAGGATGACGAATCGTGCATAACATCTTTGGAAGATTCCCCCTCCGTTGAAAAAAAAAAAAAAAACGTATGTACGTATCTATGCACATATGTATCTATGCACATACGTATCTATGCACATACATACATATGTACTTAGGTATGCCCTGCAAGACAGCTGAGCATCAAATAAGTGCTCATTTTATCATTATCACTAATTACAAAAGTGCTTATTAAAATACTCATTTTTGTTCAGGCGATGGGATAAAACTGAGCACTTTCCCCTTGTTGGTGTAATATTTTACCTCTTCTTACTAATTGAAAACTTTGATTAATGAAAAATATATCTGCTCTGCTCTAGAAACTACCAAACTGCTTATTTTCGTTTTTATAAACACATCAGTGCTAATGAATAAAATACTCATTGTTGTCATTAGCAAGTCCTCAGTGCTAATAAACACACTACTCATTGTTGTCGTTATAAACTCCTCAGCACTTATAATCAAACTACTCATTTTTGTCGTTATAAACTCCTCAGCACTAAT
>NW_023459442.1:37672-57989 GCF_013731165.1 Rhagoletis pomonella | reverse complement strand
TCGCCCATTTTCAATACCATCCGTCCCATGCCCAAAAGAAGTCCACGTACCAAGTTTCGTTAAGATATCTCAATTTTTACTCGAGTTATCGTGTGCACAGACGGACGGACGGACAGACAGTCACCGCTTAATCGATTTCTCTTTTCATTCTGATCATTTATGTATACATTTGTCTATATCTATCTCGATTCGTTTTGCCTGTTACAAACAACCGTTATGTGAACAAAGTTATAATACCCTTGTGCACAAGTGCGCTCGGGTATAAAAATTGTGCTTCATTAACAGTTGGAACCAGCTGAAACCAAAAAAACTATGTCCGCTAAAATGGGTTAAACACCAACTGGAATTGACATTTTTTACACGCATACAGGCATACATTCATATACACATGTACAGTGGAGTAGCACTAGCTTGGACATTGCATTGCTTGTACTTTGATGTGTTTGAATCTTTTATGGTACTGAAGATTTGCTTACGGATGAAAAATATTAAAAATCGTCCGTGCATATATGTAAATATATTTTTATAAACGCTTTGAAGTATAGAAATTTTTAATATTAAAAAATAAATAAAATAATTTTTTTGTATATATATAAATGGTGTTCAAGGCCATTGACCCACCTGTACAAAAATCGTGGCGCGTCATGGACAAAAATTTTACAATTTCGGACCGAAAAATGTGAAAACGAGCTAAGTTGCCACGTTAAATTTGTGAACTTTCGATAAAACCACATATGTTTGTGATTTTACAAGTTTTGATTTTATTAAAAAAAAAATTTATGTATTTTGCTGCAGAAAACATACACTTTTATTTAATGTTTATTAAAATGACACTTTAAAATACTAGTTAATGATTGAAATATTGGTATGGAACAGAGAAATAGAGTGTTTTGTCAAAAATTACCAAAAATTGCCAAGATTCGAGGTAACTTATTTTACTGGTTATAGAGAAATAATTGCCACTTTTCACTTGGCTGGCCGAGATTTCTTCATTTTAAGATTTTAGAATTTTTGTGTCGGATTGACAAAGTTGCGCTTGTTGGTGATGAATTTGCGGGGAGATGTGCTGCGGTTGTTTTTATGAATGAATTTACTTGGCCTTGAGAAATATGCGTATGCGTTATGAATGACATAGTTATTGTTGTATTTGAATATGCGCGTAATTATGTATGTGTGTATGTATGCTGCCGTGAGTTGTACATATGTACATTTGTATATATGTGCGTGGTACTTAGACAGCAATATGCATGCAAAAACGTTGTCAATTAATGGAGCATGTACATATAGATACATATATGTATGCGTGTGAAATGCATTCTCATTTGACTCCAAAACTATTGGGGCATATTAGTGGACGAAATAAAGTCGACTCTTAAGTTAAAGTTTGTCAGCCCCAAATAAGAAGAAAGTTAGTATGTATGTACATACATATATCTAATATTATGTGCATGTGCAAGAACGTTATCAATAAATGATTTTGGAGTATGTGCATTGGGTACATATGTACATATGTAAGTATGTACATACATATATACATTCAAATGCGATCAACTAATTTGCAACGAAATTCAATATGATATTTTTTGCAAATTATGTTTTTTTTTAATGATTTTAATTTAAAATATAATTCAATCTGTAACAAGAACCACAATAATAAAAGTTTAAAAGCTTGCACAAATTGCAAAAAACGAATCAAACTTCAAGAAATGGTCATCCAAATTTTTAATTAGAATATTTAAAAAATTTTCGGGTATGCAGTATTGTAGTCCATTCAATTATAGTATAAGAAAGTGCAAATTTCAAGTTGTTAAAAATTACCATTGATTTTATAGATTTTTTTTTGTGGGGGTGTTGCTGTTTTTTTCATACAAAAAAAAATTTGATCATGTGTTATATGGAAGAAAATGCGAACACCCTCCACAAAAAAAATTCTAAAAAATCAACGGTAATTTTAATGACTAGAAACTTGCACTTTAGTGTACTTCATTGAATGGGTTACAAAACTGCATACCCGGAAATTTTTTAAATTTCAAATTAAAAATTTTGAAATCTTGATAACAATTTTTTTGAAGTTTGATTAATTTTTATGCAATTTGTGCAAGCTTTTAAACTTTTATTATTGTAGTTTCTGTTATAGATTGAATTATATTTTAAAGGAAATTATTAAAAACAAATAAATAAACATAATTCGCAAACAATATCATTTTGAATTTCGTTGCTAATTAGTTGATCGCATCTGTTTGTACTAAAAGCATCCATATGCGCATGCCTAATAGGAAGAAAGTTAGTTGCTAGAGTTGTCAAACTATCGATAGTATCGATAGTTTCAATTTTTTTAGACTATCAATACTCATTGATAGTTTTTTCTTATACTATCAAAAATATCGATAGTTTAGTAGGACTATCGATCATCTCTCCAAATTTTTTTGAAATTATACATACATATGTTAATCGCAAATCCTGTTTTGTTTGTATAACCTGTTTTTGTTTTTGAACTTTCTAAAAAGAGAAGTATTTTGGCTAAGCAGTTACTTAATTTTGAATGATTATAACTTTTATAAGATAATATTTATTTCACTATGATCCTGTAAAAACAAAGCAATCTAACTGATTTAGCCCTATCGATAGCGCTATCGATAGTTTTGTTTTTTCGAGACTATCGTGAATATTGATAGTTTTTCTGAAAACTATCAAAACTATCGATGGTGTGACTATCGATAGTTTGACACCTCTATTAGTTGCAGCTTTTTTCATAGATACCTATTCCACTGAAAAAGCTGTAAGTAACTTTAGTGTCAACTTTATTTTGACCATTAATAAGCCCCATTATTTACATGTAATACGAGTATTGCAGTGAAAAATCATCATTCAACACATTGGTCCGTATGCATAAAAACTAAGCAATTGCTTTTACTTAAAATTTCATAACTTTCACTTAAATTTATTTGATCAAATCGAGTAAAAGGTCTGAGATTTTAAGAAAAGGTATTTGCTTAGGTTATATGCATATGGCATATTTTCTCGAAATAAATGTTCATAAAACTCAAACATAACTTTTCGAGAAAAACCACTTTGCTAACAAGTGCAATTGCTAACTTTTGTACGTTTTTGTTAATGTATCCATCTTTGAAGTGAATTTGCTAGCAAGAAAACTGCGGTTTGTTGCATTGAAAGCAGCATAGCAATCGTTAAAAAATAAAAACAGATTTTTTCTTCGCTTTTAAATGCCGACAACAAATTACCAAAGAGTACGCATTTGTAGGCTTTTTTTGTCAATGTGTCCATCTTTAAAGTGAATTTGGGAAAAAACTAAGGCACCTAGAAAACTGCGGTTTGTGTCATTGAAAATAGCGCGGCAACTACAATAAGAATCGTTAACAAAAAAAAAAACGATTTTTGCGACCCAAATGCCGACGGCAAATCACCAATGAGATTGCATATTTGCATAGCTTTCACATATTTATTAGATAACAAATCTACGTTTTGGAGTTAAAGCATTCCCTGGCCAATATCTTCGAAAATAAATTTTCATTAATTTAACCAAGAATTTTCATCTCTTTTTTTATTAAATCAATGCCGCGAAAAAGAAAATCCAAACCAAAGTACTTAACATTGATACAAAATTGTATCTCCGCTCAGCTCTGTTAACTTGCCGCTCAGATCTATTAATTTGCTGCTCTCAATTTTCGATTCGAGTGGTGAGCTTCTAGAGCGATTTTGGTAGTGTTTGACAATTCACACGGCTATTCGTAATTGCTTCTCTGTAATAAACGTTCTCTGTAAACTCATTCAAAGGATGAAAGAGAGAGGTAGGATGAACGAATATCACTCAAAGTTGAATTAAGATGTGTTGATATTTGAAAAAAAAAATATTGAGACACGAATGACTTTTTTTTGCACATAAATAGAAATAGTGGGAAAATACCTTTCTACCGGGATCCCATAAGTCTAAATCAGAATAGTTTTGGCCCAGTTATTTAAGTTTTTCGTAAATCAATCTTTGAAAAAAGTAAAAAAAACAGCATCAAAAATCTCATTACGATTCCGTTGAAAAGATTTTTAAATATTTTTATGCAGAATTTTTAAGCCTAACTTGTTTTGTCATCTGAGTGGACTTTTCTCAAAAAGTTCTTTAAGAAACTATTTTTATTCATAAAAAACTCCATTTTTGGAGGTATTTTCAAATCGGTCCAGCTCGCTTAAATCTTAATATTTTTCCGAAATATTTTGGTGGATGTCTTAAAATATAATAAGTTTTGTAATCCCGGCGGAAAAACCGCAACTTTTTTTGGTGCTGCAGTCTAATGTATATCCATACATGAGCAAACATGCCATATGGAGTTAAACCGCGCGGTACCATACCGCTTCTGCTTGAGCAAACCTTTATAATGAAAACAGCTCTTATAAAGATTTTATTTTGTTGCTTTAAATAGAAAAGGTACACATAAAGATCTCTATCTTAAACTGAAGCATTTTCATCTAAGCTAAGGGCCCGTTGTTGATTTTGAAATTTCAGCAAAAGTCATTATAAACCATTTATGAGATTGAAAACGAAAAACGTGAAGCGCATGCAATACGAAGCATTTGATTTAATTGACAATAGTCGAACTATATAACATAGACCTAAAATTTCTACAGAGAAAGTACAAATTTGAGACCGATTTTAAGGGGTCGTTATTCATATATTCACATTCATACATACATATATTACCCTTCATATCAATTCAGGTCTATTACATGCGCCCCACGCTTTTCATTTTCAATCTCATAAATGGTTTATAATGACTTCTGCTAAAATTTCAAAATCAAAAGTTATCTATACAAATTCTATGGGGCTAAGAAATATTATTTTCTAATTTTTAGTCCATTTATAAAAGCGTTGTATATTAAAAAGTTTTGTTTTATTTTATGTACAAAATTTTGCAATAGATATTAAAATAATTCAACTTGCAATGAAAGAGAACAGAAGACTATGCAAGCAAAATGTTGTTTGCTTGCGTTTTGTATAAACATACATATGTATGTACATCATACATACATATAGCAGCAGTCAATTTCATTTAAAGAAATGCCGTGTCGTCCACTTCCGCTGTAGCGTATGTAAATGGTGCATATATTTAGGCGCAATATTTAACTTCTTCTGGCGGGGCTACATCTAGAGTCTTCTAATCGTATCTCCTTGATATGATGCCTACAACGAGGTTCATATCTAGACTAGGTTGATATCCAGAATTTGCCATAAATAGCTTTTTCTGGTTTTACGTTCTTTTCATATTACGCTCTGTTAGCCATAAACTTTATTGTGTTTTGACCGCCTTTGCATCAAGACCCCTGGACCATATAGGGAATTCATTTATATTTTAAATTGCATTGTCATCGTGATTGGAACTATGCTGAAAATTTCAAGTCTCTACCTTGTCGGGAAATTAGTTTAAAATCGATTGGAAATTTCCGTGGGATGACCAAGTTAAATAGAAGCTTCTAAAAATGTATCAATTGTTCATGGAAAAAGGAGGCATGTCGCCTCCCATTCATACTAAAACTTTCTTAATACATATCTCTGGAAGGATAGAAAATCTCTGGAAGTATTTTATATTTGTTATGGAGATTTATTTTATAAGCGCCGTACTGACAGAAAAAATTTCAGATAATGGAAACTGAGAGCCGGCTTCGGCCATATAATCTAAAGCTCTCATGATGCATACATACCCCTTCCGTGAAGCGCGATCGCGTGGGAAGCATTTTGCTGCCCATGTTTAAAAAGCTGTTGTGTTGCAATTAATAGTCAAATGAATTTTATTAAGCCAGAATGAAATATAAGCTAAGCGAAAGAGCAACATTTATTAAGGTTTTACTGTTGTATATAACAACGCTTAATCTTTACAAATTTGTTGTTTGAAAAATAGCATGCAGTTTTTGCCCCGGGCGGCAAAATGCTCATGGCGCGAGCGTTGATACATATATTGGTGCACACACATGCATACTTCCGGCGAGGAGACATCTACCTCTAGAATCTTTGATATGATACCTATGGATGAGGTTGATATCTAGACTTGGTTGTATAGATACTTTGCCATAATACCTTGCTATAAATGGTATCTGGGCATACAATATTGTAAGTTGATAAAAGCGTTGTAATACAAATAATTAAGGAAATCAATGGTAAGGCTCTCTACATTCTAAAGAAGGGCTTCCGTAATTTCTTTTTACTCCTCCTTTTTTCTACTGCTTACATATGTACATACATTTGTATGTCGAGCCCTAACCGCCAAAAGAGTAAGCAGCATTTTTTTAATGCATACGTGCTCCTAGATCATTAAGATCAATTTCTGCATCCTTATATACATGTAACGGGTGATTTTTTAAGAGCTTGATAACTTTTTTTTTAAAAAAAACGCATAAAATTTGCAAAATCTCATCGGTTCTTTATTTGAAACGTTAGATTGGTCCATGACATTTACTTTTTGAAGATAATTTCATTTAAATGTTGACCGCGGCTGCGTCTTAGGTGGTCCATTCGGAAAGTCCAATTTTGGGCAACTTTTTCGAGCATTTCGGCCGGAATAGCCCGAATTTCTTCGGAAATGTTGTCTTCCAAAGCTGGAATAGTTGCTGGCTTATTTCTGTAGACTTTAGACTTGACGTAGCCCCACAAAAAATAGTCTAAAGGCGTCAAATCGCATGATCTTGGTGGCCAACTTACCGGTCCATTTCTTGAGATGAATTGTTCTCCGAAGTTTTCCCTCAAAATGGCCATAGAATCGCGAGCTGTGTGGCATGTAGCGCCATCTTGTTGAAACCACATGTCAACCAAGTTCAGTTCTTCCATTTTTGGCAACAAAAAGTTTGTTAGCATCGAACGATAGCGATCGCCATTCACCGTAACGTTGCGTCCAACAGCATCTTTGAAAAAATACGGTCCAATGATTCCACCAGCGTACAAACCACACCAAACAGTGCATTTTTCGGGATGCATGGGCAGTTCTTGAACGGCTTCTGGTTGCTCTTCACTCCAAATGCGGCAATTTTGCTTATTTACGAAGCCATTCAACCAGAAATGAGCCTCATCGCTGAACAAAATTTGTCGATTTCGCACATTTCGAACCGAACACTGATTTTGGTAATAAAATTCAATGATTTGCAAGCGTTGCTCGTTAGTAAGTCTATTCATGATGAAATTTCAAAGCATACTGAGCATCTTTCTCTTTGACACCATGTCTGAAATCCCACGTGATCTGTCAAATACTAATGCATGAAAATCCTAACCTCAAAAAAATCACCCGTTATATAAAATAGTACCCTGAAATGCCAGCTTAATAGGGGTGTGTTTGGGAACTTATTCCGAGCTTCCCAAAAAAAGGGTTGCCGCCTATATGAAAAAATTAAAATTTTTTATATAAGTAAGTTCTGTCTGAATACTAAGCCAAGGCTATTTAAGAATACAAATTTCCGTATAATTTGCCACCCGTCTAAAAATGGAACATGACTTATATTCTTTTGGGAATATTTCGGGTTTTCGGAACTATTTCGGGTTTTTCGAGACTACTTGGAGATTTGAAGGGTTCTGCGTGCTATATCGGGATCTTCGGGATGGCGTTTTCGAGATTTTAGGGATTCTGGGGGCTATATCGGGATTTTTGAAACTATTTTGTGGTTACGAAACTTCCTCCAGATTCGGTACTGTATCGGGATTTTCGTGACTACTTCAGAATTTTCGGGACTAGTTCGAGTCCCAAAAATCTCTATATAGCCCCAGAATCCCTAAAAACTAAAAAAACCCGTAATAGTCCCAAAAATCCCGAGAGTCCTGAAAAATCCGAAGAAGTCTCGCAAATCCCGAAATATTCCCGAAAACCCGGAAGATTTTCGTAGTACTAGAAGTTGGAAGATACTTGAATATCGTGTTTGCGTTGCATAAGAAAATATTGGTTAGTTGAAAAATCGCAAATTGATTCGCTCTACAAATCAAATCACAAATAAATATTATTTCTTATTTTAGTCTAAGATCGGACAAATGCATGAAATTTAACGTGTTAATAAATATTTTGGAATGAGTTGGCTGATAAAATCCTGGCCAGGACATGTTTAAGTAAATATTCAAAAATTATTATTATATTTTTTGAATTCTGTACTCATATGTTTAATGAACAAGTATTAAGCCTATAGATTGTGAAAACGTTGGCCAAAAGCAAATATGCAATATTTTTTTGTATGAAGTAGGAGCGGGAAATAATGTTACTCATACGCCATATCGTACATGGCTGTAATCGTATATATTCGTACATGGCGTATGAGTAATATTTTCTATATTTAAGGTTTTTTTCATTCGCAATGCAAACTAAAAATTAAAATATCTTGGGAAAATTACCTGATCTAGAAAAACGGTATACAGATCCGTAATCTATGGCCCAAAATTAAGTTTACGTGTCTTTGCGCTTTTTTTGGTGCGAAACACGTAAGTACGTAAATGATTTAGAATATTATTATGCATGAATATGACAAAAAAATCTTCAATGTATTGTTTCAATATTACAGTCGCAGCAAGTCCGACGATAATAATAATAATAATAAGTAGGCGCTTACACATACGTTAGTGTTTGTCCGAGCTTCTCCTCCGAATTTTGGCGTGCGCCTTGATGTTGTCAAACAAAGAGGAGGGACCTACAGTTTTACGCCGACTACGGACGGCGCACATAGGTCGATTTTCAAGTTTTATGTGGCCAAAAATATTTTATCGCCTCTATCTACTCAAAATTGTTTATTAAATATAAAATCGAAATAATTTGTATTACAGATAGGTTATATTAATAAAATATATATATTAGCCAATAATTTACTATTTAAAATTGACTACATATGTTAATAAAATATGTATACACTATAATGCACAATATATAAACAAAATTCATTGGTTTATTAGTTTTCGCTTTCAGAATCTACGCTGGCTTCAAACGATTCCTTTGTCACATCTTTGACAACGGATTTAGCGGGTAACAGCAGCTTTATTGTGTCTGCGGGAAACGACATTGACATTTTTTTCTTTTTTCGGTCATGAACCGAAATACTGCTTAAAAACGGGTCCGAGCTCAACAATAATCGGTTATATATGTCACGGTTACATTCTTCACGAGACAACTTCCGGGAATAATTTTCTCGGTACATCCGGAAGTGTTTGTTTCAGGCCTCTTGAGCCTCTTCCGACAATTATCGTGTTGGTAATAAGGAATTTTGAATTATAGCGGCGCCGTGGATTAGTATCTTGTGCATTGTGGGTGTCATAGGATGCCACGCGTAAAGCTCCACATATAACTTGGCGGTGTCCAATGCATATTCGTCGTATTTTGTAGAATCAATTTCGTAGCCACTAGATATGGTTAACAATATAATTTTTAACCGGTAAATTAAATTATGGTCAACACCAGTGATATCTGCAGCTAATTGTGGGTTTTCGAAAAATCGTCGGCTTGTATTGCCATCATTGGTGTTACCACAACTTGCTTTGGGCATATTTATAAGTAAACCCGTTTCATTGCGAAACCTTTTTTGAATAGTCTTTTGTTTTTTCTCCAACTGTTATTCTTCTGCTGTTCTTTTTGTTCTATACTTTTTCACTGGCAGTTTGTAAGCCAAATATAAAATGCTCTCAAATAACCTTATTCTGGCATGCAGAACAGGCAGTCCAAAATCAAGAGAATCAGGGTTAACGGCATACCTTTTGTCCAGATTTTTAAAGTCTTTCGATGTTGCTTTACATAAATAACACTGACTAGTTGATTTGGTATCGGTTGCGGCAATGCAAACCTTACCGTCAATCATCGTCATCTTAAAAATATGCCGGAAAATGAATTTACTTCCTTTCAAGTTGATTTCAGTAGCATCTAAGTTTTTTATAGAATGTTCAACGAAACTAATTTCTTCTTTCGTGACGTCTGTACTTTCTTTGATGAACCTAAATCTTATTGGCCGGCAAACTCTAGGAGATCATGGAGCCGGGTTCTGCCAAACAATCTTTGATTTTTCGTTTCCACAGACGATTTCTAGCGGCACAAAAGAGCTAAGGAAAATAATCCGAATCAGAAGGATCTTCAAATTTTTGTTTGTATTTAGCTTGCTGGGAGCCATCACACCCCCACTTGCATATTATTGTAAGTGAGTTCCTTTCGTCCTCGCTAAGAGTTAGGAGCACCTCCCCTAGATACATTGATAAGCGCATAATTGTCTTGTCGATGGTAGCATTCCTTTTTAGCTTCTAATAAGCGATCATAACAGGGATAAAGAGACGGATTGGTATTTCGTATTACTTCGAACTTTTGTCTCGTTAAATCTGCTTCTACAAACATAGCTACTGCTGCATGTGGTGTCAATATATTAGCTTTTTCCGTACTTATTGAGGCTTTATATGCTCTTTTGTATTTTCCCGCGCGTGATGGTGATTTGGCGATTTCATGGAGAATTTGCGGGGCGTCCCTCTGTCCTTTTGCTCTTAGAGTAGCTTGTGCAGCATGTACAATAAGCGCATCTTCGCGCACTTTACTCTTCGAATGATTTCGATGGACGGCCAGGGCGAAAATGTGCTTGAATTGGAAGTTCAAACGTCCCATTTAACAAAGACTGGTTAGTTTTTAGAAAAATATATTCCTTTCTATGAGCTTTAAGCCACTTTTTCTTAAGTGCTGCTTTGAAATAAGATAGGGTTTTCTTTAGACTCTTCATATTTTCAGCTGAGTAAGCATGAGAAGACAACAGGTGATTTTCTAATAAATCTAATTTTTCGTCCAACGATGTCAAGTTCTCTCCTTGCATTTGATCGTAGAGATATTGGCGAGTTACTTTTCTTGTACCTGACGAACTGTCACCACCTACATTAACGAAAATATGCCTTAGAATTGAAAACAATACAACTATTTTTTTATTGTAACTTTCGTACAAGCGTGTAAGAAACCCTCTATCTAACAAAACTGTAACTATCTGCAGCTGAATTTTATGCAAGGAACAAACTAATTTTACTAGGTATCATGTTCAAAACTAATTTCCAGGCGATCGGACGCGGAAACATACCAAAACTGGTTTTGAACACAAAAAAGTGTCATTTATTTTTGTACACAATATCCTAACTAAAAAGAGTTCAAGCTATACATTTATAATTATTGAAAATCGTAAATACCGTTAACGAATGTTAATAATTACCAGAAGTGTCTGAATCCATCACAATTACTTAACTCAATTGTCTTTAAATTAAAAATATACACGTTACAACAGGCGATTACACAAAGGTGAAAAAAAACTATAACGTGCGTTTCAGAGATAGCTAAGCTCCGACTACCTGACAGCTGGCGCAAAGTGTGGGATGGAGCGGAGGGGGTGGAATTATTGTTCCTCAGCCTATTTTTAAGCTGTGGGAATGCTTTTTTATACAGTTGTGACAACTTTCTAA
Organism: Rhagoletis pomonella; assembly: GCF_013731165.1. Taxonomy (NCBI): domain Eukaryota; kingdom Metazoa; phylum Arthropoda; class Insecta; order Diptera; family Tephritidae; genus Rhagoletis; species Rhagoletis pomonella. The sequence goes on along the minus strand of NW_023459442.1, from coordinate 46,555 downwards.
AATCCAGTTATGGCCGGTTAATTAGCTAAAATCTACCTATGTGCGGCGATTGTATTTCTATGAGAAACTGTTTTTCATGGCAGAAATACACTCGGAGGTTTGCCATTGCCTGCCGAGGGGCGACCGGAGTTAAGAAAAAGCCGTTTTCCTAAATTTTTTTTGCGATGTGGCTTTGACCTGGGCTTGAACCCGAGCGATTCGGAGTGGAAGCGCGCACTGCTTACCACTACACCACAACGGCCGCCTACAATGAGAAAGCTCACAATTTCTGAAACTTCAAAAAATTGTATTAAACGTCTAAAATTTTAAATAAAACTAGGTACTTTTTTGTATCACGGTTGGTTCTGCACTTGTAATAGTATATTGCCATGGAAGAGATGTTTTAATTTGTGGCGTTTGTAAAAAAAGTGATAGGAAAATAATATAGTTTTCTGAGGATACATTAAAAAAATGTCAAACCGTTTTACAAAGCCAGACAAAAACATAACCTTAAATATAAAGATGTTATTTTGCCTGATGAATATATGGACAGTGGCTATGACCGGGAATGCTATAAAGCATTCGCAAGGCTTACGACAAAATTTTCCACAATGCTCTTGGGCTAAACATATCTGCATAGATTTATAAAATTAAATTTTGGTTTATTAAATTTTATACTAACAGCTTTGGGCCAGTTTTGGAGTGCCATTTTAATCTTAGATCAAGTAAACTGCATTTAAATTGAACAGCTGGCTAACCTTAGTTTAAACCAGCCACCTCGAGCGTTTGAACTAAGTTTAGACCACAGCCGTTCACTGAAAAACCGGCCCTTAGGATGGCGTTATTTATTTATTTGTTCAATGATTTATAGAGTATATGTGAAACCGTGAACCTCGAGCGTTTGAGCTAAGTTTAGACCACAGCCGTTCACTGAAAAACCGGCCCTTAGGATGGCGTTATTTATTTATTTGTTCAATGATTTATAGAGTGTATGTGAAACCGTGAAGATTGATATTAAGTATTTCTAGTCTTAATTGTAATCCTTGTTATTGTTTATAGTATTGTTATTTCTATGCATGAATGACATGTACAGTGAATAGAAATAATGATAGTGAACACAGTTACGGGTAGACGGAGAATGACAAAATGCACCTAACCCTCCACAAATATTTCATCCATGGGTCACAGATAATATCCCACGCTTTGTTACCTATGGTCAATTTTCACAAGAAGCTCTGAAAGTACGAAACAAATACCTTAAGACCTACAAATGTTTTATATTTGTCTCGCAAGTACAGCAGGAAAAAGACGAATGAGGATATATTCAACAGATTTTTGATTAGTTCCGACCCTGTTATATCTAATATGAGAAAAATTGCCCGCAAAAATGGGAGGATTTGCCAAATGAAGTAAAACATTTGATAATTATGGAGAATTCTAGTGATGATGAAGATGTTGATAGCGATGACAATGACGCAAGCGAAGATGATTATTGTTTTTATTGAAGGTTATATTTTTAAACTAGTTTCTACTTAACAAAAACATAGAGAAAATTTTTACAATTCGGATTCATTAATATATGTATGAAAATTACCTATAAAGGACAGTGATGTTTACCTTTTCATGAACAATTAACAAAATAATTATTATTACATTATTTGACAACGTGGGTGAATTAATCTGCGCTATTAGGAAATCTTTTGAAAGTAGAACTTCCGTAAAGTTATGATGTTGATGACAAAAATAGTGATGAACATAATGATGAGGATAATTATGATAATGATAGTGATGATATTTAGTTTGTAATTAATGATGATTATGATTTTAACAAATTATCATTAATAATAAAAATTATTTATAAGAAAAACAACTAAAGTTTCACTTTTTTCGCTCTTTGGTAATGCCAAGAAAACCTTACAAAAAAAATGCCACTAAACTATTTTCGGATTCGTCTTTTTTTCTTTATTTGGTGCTAGTTATACAAATACACCAAAATATTTTAAATTAAATGTACGTGAGAATTGATCTCCAGTTTCAAGGTCGATTACCCCACTGTGCATCGGCATTTCGTTATCTAACAAGACCAAAAATCCATTTACATTAATGAGAAAATTTCTGTTAAATTTCTTTTGCCTCTGGGCTCTGTTAAAATGTGCTTCTCCATATTTTACTTTGTTTGCGTTACTGGCGCCACTGCGTCACCGTGTTGCCAATTAGTGTATCAGCGCCAGTAGCACCACCCTCGGTATCATTGCTATGGCTCAACGCCGCGCTGCGTTACCCAGCACCACTCTTCAAGTAGAAATTTTGGGATTTTGACAATTAGGATTTGATTGTTTCGTATGATGTTTATCTGCTCAAAGGAGAAATCGTCACCTGAAATGCAAAAAGAAGTAACCACATCGTAAATGAAATGGAAAAAGTAGTGACTAATACTTTATTTAACTTTTTGTAATAAAATGATGTGGGGAGTTGTAATTCGGTGAAATCTGTAACGTAGCAATTCACTACGAAACAATAGTACACAGCACGTTGAAGTACATACGCACCCCACCGTACATACATATCCCACTATACATACATACAGACACCACTGTACACACATAACAACGCATATACATACCTTCCGATACATATCGACAACGTACAAACGAAGCATACACACTCCACTGCACATATATATACCACCGTACATACGCGACAATGTACATATGTACTCTTCGGCACACTCATACAGCATCAGGCAAAACACTGCTAGCAGCATACCAACCACTTCGTTCGCCAGCTACCATCGGGACAGCGCACACGACGAATTCTCAAACGAAATACACAGCAACGGGTATAAAAAGCTGAACAATTGCGCAGTCGAGTCAGTCTCGCTAGGTAAGCGTTGGGCTTGACTAGTCGGTTGGCGCCTAGTGGTGTGTCCTCGGACGCACTAAATCGTCTCTGACTAGTCAACTCAAACATTGCTTGACCAGCCGGTTGGCGTCTAGTGGTGTGCCTTCGGACGCACTAAATCGTCTCCGGCTGGTTAATCCAAGCACGGCTCGACCAATCGGTTGGCGCCTAGTGGTGTGTTTTCGGACGCACTAAATCGTCTCCGGTTGGCCGAGCCACGGCTACCGCCGCCCCCATTCCAGCCCCTACTCATGTAGTGTGCAATTATGGGAGCGGCGGTGCCTGACGAGTCTCGCTAGGTCGCTCCGCTCCATCGGTTGCCGAGTCGCCGAGTAATAATACGAGCCACCCGTTGCCATTAGAGGACATCCGTTGCCGAAGATCACCCGTCGGGCCGCCGCCGCTCACCGTCACGCCACCGTTGCCGAGAATTACTCGCCGTACTGCCGCCGCTGGTCACCGATTGCTCAACCGTTGCCGAGAATTACTCGCCGTACCGCCGCCGCTGGTCACCGATTGCTCAACCGTTGCTCAACGGCTGTTGAGAATCACCCACCGTGCTGCTAGCGTGTTCCCCGTTGCTCAACCGTTCCTTCACTGTTGCCGAGAGCCTCCCGCTGTGCCGCCGCCGCTGCTCAACCGTTGCTCCGCTGTTGCCGAGAGTCACCCGCTGTGCCGCCGCCGCTGCTCAACCGTTGCTCCGCTGTTGCCGAGAGTCACCCGCCGTGCCGCTAGCGATCTCACCGTTGCTTCGCCGCTCCTGAGAGCCACCCGCCGTGCTGCTAGCGCTCTCACCGCTGCTGCGCTGCTCCTGAGAGTCAACCGCCGTGCTGCTATCGCTCTCGCCATCATCCGCTCCGACCCGACCGCACGACCACAACGAACGTCACCTCTCTCTCGCTCTCCCTCTCTTTGGACATAAGGTTGCTAGGACCGTAGTCGTAGCGCCGTGTGTGTGTGTGTTCGAAGTAAATACACTAAAATAGTGTGTTTTATTTGGTGGGGGTTAGTGGGACCTTCGCCGGACTCTGGATCGGCTGAGTTCACCTCAGCCTTTGACAAAACCCACCTCATAAATGGCGCCCGAGCAGGGACCCAGCTCTACAGGCGCATGTGCAAAAAACTTAACAAGCACCAACACTGCGGAAGCGGGCTCGCCGAACACACCACAACCAACAGATGACACACGCGCCAGCGAGAGTAACACCAATACGCTGAACGTCGACTCCCTCAGCTGGATATATCTGCTAAAGAAGGAGAAGTTAATAGAGGAGTGCAAGCGGCATCGAATTTTCGTAGAGGGATATACAGTCGCCGACCTGCGCAACGCGCTTAGCGCATATGTAAAAGCGAAGCGACATCGCAAATCAACAGAGGATTTATTAAGAGATTTGGAAGAGGAGATTAAAGCAGAAGAGGAGAGACCAGTAAAAATGCAGCCCAGCACCATTCCCACCGTCCGGATCGACAACTATAGTCCACCGCCACTGGAGATGAAGCCTGCAACAAAGCGTGGCGAGATCAGCGACGCCGAGCTAATGAATACCATTCGCCGATGGGACGTACATTTTTCGGGAGGCGACGCGCTACACGACTTCTTGGAGAGGATCGAAGAGCTAGCCTAATGCTACCGCATCCCGCTAGACAACCTCCTCCCAACCCTACCTGAAGTGTTACGCGGGATGGCTCTACAATGGTTCCGCGTACGAAAACCACAGCTACATTCGTGGGCAGCGTTTCGTGCAGAAATAGAGCGGTTCTTCCTCCCACGGCGACACATGAGTCAGCTCGAAGATGCCATCCGGCAGCGACGCCAACAAAGCCGAGAGAAGGCCAAGGATTACATCTTGGCATTACAAACGCTTATACGCCAACACCCGACCATGTGTGGAGAGGATCACTTGGAACGCATCTACGATGGTCTACGTGTGGAGTACCGTCTCTTCGTCAAGCGAGGGTAGTTTAAAACGATCGAGGAGCTGATGGATCTCACCGACGAATTTGAGCTTCTGAAGGGCGAAGAGGCCAGAAACAGCCGACAAGCAGCACACAGCCTAGCTCCCCTAGAAGAAAGGTACAGCAGAGAGGAATCCTGCTGGCGTTGCAAAGGACGCGGCCACCTCCGCTTCCGATGCCGAAGGACAAAAAGGCTGTTCTGCTCTAGATGCGGCCGAGATAACGTCCTCTCCCGGGATTGTCCGTGCAACACTGCCACCGCTAAGCCGCCCCGCAACATACGCAGCACTGGAACAGCTCCGATCGCCGCCGTCCCTGTAGACACTAACACCCAACAAGGAGGAAAAGCAGATGGTCGCTACTACATCAATGTGAGCGTAGAAGGTATGAGCGTACGGGCACTATTGGACACCGGCGCAACGCTCATCTACATTGACGAGTCCATACGCCAACACCTGGAAGAGAGGGAAATCCAACATCGACCCAATCACCGAAACGTACAACTGGCCGATCAAACATGCGTCTCCAGCTTGTACACTTATCCAGTAAGGATAATGTACAACAAGCGAGCCACAACCACCCTGGCTTCGGCACTCCCAAATCTTGCCGAACGCAAGATCCTGGGGATGGATTTCCTTAGGGACAGAGAGGCCATCCTTACCCTGGACGGACAACCACTGCCCGCACCCACCCCGCGAACAACGGATGCACCCGCCCAGCTATACACATTAACCGAGAGAGATCATCTGAACGGAGAACAGAATAAGCCGCTGGCCGAATTCCTGGCACACCACCAGCAGACCTTCAGTGGGATTAACGGACCAAGCACCGCCGCTGAGCATGTGATCACCCTTAAACATAACCGGCCGCTGAAACAGCGTTACTACCCCCGCAATCCAGCCATGCAACAGGTGATCAATGCTGAAGTCGATGAGTTACTGGCAGCTAAGCGGATCGAACCATCAAAGAGCGCGTACAGCTCGCCGATTGTCCTGGTTCGTAAGAAGCAAGGAAGTTGGAGGATGTGCATAGACTACCGCCAGCTCAACGCCGCCAGCGAACAAGACGCATACCCGCTGCCCCAGATTGGAGCGATCCTCGACCAGCTCAGAGAAGCGAAGTACATATCCACGATTGATTTGAAGAATGGGTACTGGCAGATACCCCTAGCCAAAGGATCACGGCCGTACACCGCCTTCACCGTCCCAGGGAGAGGGCTGTTCCAGTGGAGAGTCATGCCGTTCGGGTTACACTCCGCGCCAGCGACATTCCAGCGCGCTCTCGACGCGATCCTCGGCCCCGAGCTACAGCCGAAAGTATTCGCGTATCTAGACGACATAATCATCCTGGGAGACACCTTCGAGGAACATATGAGCAATCTACGCGAAGTGTTCGAGCGACTCCAAAGGAAGAGGATGCAGGTGAACTTCGACAAATGTAGCTTCGTGCAACAGAGGCTCCACTACCTCGGCCACATTGTTAGTTCAGAGGGGATACACACTGATCCTGCAAAAATATCTGCCGTACGAGAGATGCCAGCGCCTCAGAATATCCGAGAGCTTCGTCGATTCCTCGGTCTTGCATCATGGTACCGTCGCTTCGTCGCCGATTTCTCCACAGTTGCGGCACCACTCAACCAATTACTGAAGAAAGGCCAGACTTGGGTATGGGACGCACCGCAAGCAAACGCGTTCCTGGCATTAAAACAAAAGCTGACGACCGCGCCAGCACTCTGCTGCCCCGACTTCAACCGCCCCTTCTTCCTCCAGACCGACGCCAGCGGAGAAGGACTCGGAGTGGTCCTGTTTCAACGCCACTCCGACCACGAGAGAGTCGTAGCGTATGCCAGCCGAAGCCTGAACGACCTGGAGAAGCGTTATTCAGCCACCGAACAAGAGTGCCTCGCCGTGCTGTGGGGAATCCGCAAGATGAGACCGTACCTGGAAGGATACCACTTCACGGTAATTACCGACCATCACTCATTGAAGTGGCTACACTCGCTGCAGAACCCATCCGGACGACTGGCGAGATGGGCGCTCGAACTCCAACAGTACAATTTTGACATCGAATATCGAAAGGGAGCGCTGAACGTAGTAGCAGACGCACTCTCACGATGTCCCCTGACAACAACCGATGATGGAGCAGACACACTCTACACCGTGGAAATCAGCACCAGCGATTGGTACGAAAGAAAACTAAAGACAGTACAGCAACAGCCTAGCCGCCACCCGGACTACCAAATCATCGACAATAGATTGTTCCGCCACATCGCGCCGCGCAACAAGCTCTCCCGTGCGCCTCAATGGAAGCTCTGCATCCCCACCAGTCGCAGACCAGATATCCTGCAAGAGGTACATGACGCCGCGGCAGCCGGACACCTAGGCGTCAAGAAAACTCTCAAACGAGCACAGCAGAACTACTACTGGCCTGGGATGTACCGTGACGTACTCAAGCACGTACGAAGGTGCCTGTCCTGCGGCGAGTACAAGGTGGAACAAAGACGACCAGCAGGATTAATGGCCACCATGCAGGGCTCGCAACCATGGGAAATCGTCACGGCCGACTTCATAGGACCACTTCCACGCTCCAAACAAGGAAACACGTGCCTCTTCGTCCTGGTCGACAAATTTTCTAAATGGGTGGAGTTAGTTCCCGTTCGCCAAGCCACCACCGCCAACGTCATCAAGGCACTCCGGGAGAGAATCATTTACCGGTTTGGCTGCCCAGCCATCTTTCTCAGCGACAACGGAAAGCAGTTTGTGGGTAAAGCCCCAGCGGAATTTCTCAGCGAGCACCGCATAGAGCACAAATTCACCGCAGCCTACGCTCCTCATGAAAACCCGACCGAACGAACCAATCGGGTAGTTAAAACCATGATAGCGCAACGTTCAAGGACAGATCATCGTACCTGGGATCAGGAGCTTTCCCAGATCGCCTTTGCCATCAATACGGCCCAGCACGAATCAACGCGAGCATCCGCCGCGGAGATCAACTTCGGACGCAATCCAGCGGCGCCACGGCAGATGCGCACCGAAGGGGCAGTACCCGAGGAACATCCCATGGCATCCCCAGCCATCACCGAGCTATGGGCAGAGATAAAGGGGCACCTCGCCGCGGCGGCCAAACAGCAAAAACGGTACTACGACCTACGCAGACGGCCGTGGAAACCTAGAGTAGGAGAGAAGGTGATGAAGCGAGTTCACCCCCTCTCCTCGGCTGCCGACAACTATGCTCAGAAGCTCGCGCCGAAATTCTCAGGCCCATATACGATCACCAAATACATCTCCTCCAACACGGTGACACTCGTAAACCCCGAGCGGCCCGACAAACAACCAACGCACGCGCACCTGCAGGACCTGAAGCCGTTCAACGCATAACAACAGAAACCCGTTCTCTATCTTATTATTTCAGATTACCCCGCCAGTCACGTCAGATACACCGAAGTGATGAGTCGCAGAAATCGCCACCCAGCTCCGCCGGACGAACCACAACGCGTCCAACCATGGCGTCCGCCGTTCGAGAGCGTACCCTGGCCACCCAACAAAGCCAGGATTCAGCGGGTCCAGATCTTTCGAGGGCCACCACTCCTGGCGGCAGCCGCCGCACCGGGCGAACCTCTTGGCACAATCGTGGAAGCGCCCGCCAACAACGAGCGATCACCCAGCCCCGCCGGGCCACGAGCACCCGAATGCGAACCCAGCGTCGTAGGCACGGAAACAGGCGGACCGCCAAACAATGGGGACACCGCCGAAAATAGCGGCACCCCCGGTGAAGAAGTTAACCCCCCGGACGCGCGTGCCCACGCGCTAGCACTGCTCGACGAAGAAATAAAGGACTTCGTCGATAATTTCCGACTGAAACGGCCAAAAGTCACAAATAGAACGCGGTGGATGGTCAAATATAAAAACCGAACTGTCCTAGTGTCACGCCACGGCCCTGATCGCGCCAGCGTAAGGTATCGCGGACTGCGGTACGACGTAACATTCTGCCACTGAGCAACAACCTCCAGATAAACTGTACATTCTGTAGAAATCATGATTTTGTTAA
>NW_023459442.1:30657-32672 GCF_013731165.1 Rhagoletis pomonella | reverse complement strand
TAGATGCTTTCGAGTGGTATATATGTAATTTGTTCATGACATGAGTGGAAAAAAAAAAATAATAATATTTTTTTATATTTAATTAGAAACATCCTGGCCAGGATTTTTTCAGTCATCCCGCTGGCGAAATATTTCCTATCACGTTAAATTTCATACAAAGTATATTTCATCCATTAAACAGATGGGTGAAGGTCGTGCCTTTGTCGGATCTCCTACTATTTGGTCGACGAATCTAATCACAAATAAGAGTTACCTTTTCTTTGGTTGACGAAACAAATCACAAATGAAAGTTATTTTTTACTTAGTTAACGAATCAAACCACAAATAAAATTTATTTAGGATTTTATGCAACTTTCAATTCAGAAATAAATTCGATTTATGGATTTTTGATTTGACTAATTCAAAATCACGCAACCCTTTTCATACGTTATTAGGTAAGCTGACAAACCGTCCTCCTTTCAGGAGGATTGTCCTCCTCAAAAATGTTGTCATTCTCTGGGCTCCTTTTGAGAACAAATGTCCTCCTTGTCCTCCTTTTCAAGTTTTATAGCAGTGATTAAATTTTCAAAAAATTTCTTTTCGAATATTATTATTTTCTATTCGTACACAATCATTATATTTAAAAGGCGCTTACATTGTTCAACTTTCAGTTAAATGATGTATACTTTTGATTCAACTAATCGCCTGTGAAAGTTGAACAGTATAAATGCCTTTAGATTTAATAAATAATATTTTACCCTTTACAATACTGAAATACTAGCTAACGACGCGTCTCCAGGCGAAAATTATTGCCTATCATATATAATTTTTTTTGGCAGATATGTATAAGCTTTATCAGTGGCAATATTTGTGTATAGGGATTTTTCATACTATTTTGTAAGATGGCTTAAAATAATTATGTTCGTTGCATTAAAGGGCAAATCTGCTTAAAACATATCAGAAAATGTGTTATTTTACATCCAAGTACATAATCAACAATAACACAGGATTGTGTGGTTTTCCCTTTAAAAAATTAATTAGCGATTTAGGTACGTATAGGTACCACGCTACCAAAAAGATAATAAACAAGTAAGAAAGTCTAAGTTCGGGCGGAGCCGAACATTAAACACCCGGCGCAGGTACTAAGTATATGATTTTCACCTTTCTGAAAACTACCGCTACATGGTAAGCCGGTGTGTATCAATTTTGAGTAAATTAGCGTCCTTAAATTTCGAAATATTGAAGTTTCAAGCATTTCTGAAATTTGCCGTTATATGAAAAGTGGTCGTAATTTTAATCTGATTCCAATAATTTTCGACGTTTTGCTTCTATGCGGCAAGCACAATAATCGTACCGAGTTTGGTACAAATTGGTAAACGGTTACCGAGACACATATATGTGACCATAAGTGGGCGGTGCCACGCCCATTTTCCAAAATTTTAACATACACGTATTTCTTGGTAAAGAATTGTTGCAAGCATCAATTTTGAGTAAATTAGCTTTAATATTTATTGATTTATCGAAGATTTCGTATTTCTCCAAATTACCGTTATATGGGAGGTAGGCGTGGTTGTTGTCCGATTTTAAAAATTGTTGGCCATTTGGTATGATGTAGTAAGGCTAACAACTGTGCCAACTTTGCAAGAAATTGGTGCAGCGGTTACCAAGATATACACATGTATCCATAAGTGGGCGTGGCCACGCCCATTTTCCAAACATTTATAATATTCTTATTTTTCGTCTAAACAATTTTGAGTGAATAATCTTTAGTAGTTACTAAAATATCGCAGTTTTCGTATTTCTGAAAATGACCGTTATATGGGAGGTAGGCGTGGTTATTGTCCGATTTTGCCCATTTTCAGGACCACAAGTGCGCTCGGGTATAAAAATTGCATCACGAAAATAACATAATATAACACAGCACAACATAATACATCATAACACAACACAACACAACACAACACAACACAACACAACACAACACAACACAACACAACACAACACAACACAACACAACACAACACAACACAACACAA
>NW_023459442.1:12867-30557 GCF_013731165.1 Rhagoletis pomonella | reverse complement strand
ACACGACACGACACGACACGACACGACACGACACGACACGACACGACACAACACAACACAACACAACCCAAGGTGATATAACATAACATAACATAACGTAACGTAACGTTACATAACATAACACAACACAACACAATCCAGCATCATATAACATAATATAACATAACATAACATAGCATAACATGACATAACATAACATGACATAAAATAACATAACATAACATAATATAATATAACATAAGATAACACAACATAACATAACATAATGTAGCATAGCATAACATAATATAGCATAGCATAATATAACATAGCATAACATAACATAACACAAAGCAATACCACACAACACATCACAACACAACAACATAACATGAAATGCCTCAATTTTATCTTGTTCTTTTTCTGTTTTTTGTCTCTAAATTGATCTCTATTTTTCTCTGCAGTTTTTTTATTTTTTGGGTTTTATATTTATCACTTCCTTGACTTTAATTCAAATCATCATCTGCATTCTTTTCTTTATATAAATATTCCCCCACACCTTTGCTATTATATTAAGTGTTTAAATTTACCTTCCTCTATGTTTTTATGTTTAGGTTTCTTTACTTTTATTTTATTCTCTGTATTTATCCCTTTCTTCTTCTACATACTCAACTTTACCTTCTTCCTTGTTTGAGTCTTAATCTATTTACATATATACACACATACATATGTACATCTTATTCCTAAACTGCTGCTTAGCACATTTCTGTGATTCAGTATCAATAATAAAGCACTGTAGCATGCAAACGCAGTCAACATAAACAGCAGCTAAAAGTAAACTCAAATAAAGAAAAATTAAAGTCGCAGTCCATTGACACTTCACACATACACACACACTTACAACATACAACAGAACGGCATTTAATAATCCAAAATATTGAACGCTGTTCTGTTGCGTAAATACAAATCAATAATGCCTAGTCAGCAAGAAATCCGATCATGGGGAGGCCACTGCCCATGTCGCTAAGTGCACTGCCGCACATACAATGTATTAAACAATATTAGCGATCACCGACTCTGCTGACTGAAGCATTGGCCATAGTACCTACAACGTACTAAGCCATAACACTGAACGCTGCCTCAGTTGACTTACCCAAAATATGTTGACCGCTGGTTGTATGCAGCGATTGCTGCATGTACCTTTTGTACCTTTTTCCGACGTTTGATGTCTTGAAGGTACATTAGGTACAGTCACTAGATTTTAGGTACAGTCATCTTTTGATCAGATGCACTTTTAGTTTTTTTTCTTTTTCCTTTACCGTGCTAATATATATATTTAAAATAAATAAATAAAATATATTTACTTGTAGGCACGGGAGAAGCTTCGCTTTCATTTTGAAGAATAAACAATTCTAAAGAAAAGTGGTCAAAAGGAACAAATTAAAAAAGTCATATTATGTATTATCTTAAATATTTTACATTGCATTTAGAGCAGTCACTACGAAAAATTAACGCTTTACTTAGCTATCCTCAAATTCCTAATTTTTTCTATTAATTGTATCGCTTATTTTCACTAAGTCAAATTCAATGGCATTTGCGGTCAAATGAGTGAAAACAAGTTGTCAAATGGGACTAGAAAATGGTCTTTTGATTGATTTAGATCAGAATAGGCCTTTAGGCGTGTACGTGCGCTGCTAAAGCGGCTATTTGTAAGTTTTTAGCCCTTAATATCATCGATAAAGGTAGGGATAAAGGAAAGAAAGTTTTGTCAAAATATATCGACAAATTTTGTTGTCAAAATATGACATAAGAAAACCAGCCTTTATTCGCCCATGCAGTCCAGTGTCTACACTCTAAAAAATCTGTTTAAAAATGCGACTATCAATCGAGTATATTTTTATTTATTTGTAAATTTTTTTGTTAAATTTACACGATGAATATGTATTTTTCTCGTTTACACATTTTCGTGTGTAAAAATCCTTTTTGTTAGCGGCTTTACACAATTCTATGGGTGAAATCAAACAGCAGATGTGTATTTTGTACCTTGTACACACTTTCGTAGTAAATTTACGCACACCATTTAAACAAACTATCCATTGCATAATCTAGCATGTAATTTCGCGAATAATAAGGTAGGAAATCAGTAACCTACCTTTTAGCTAGGAAATTTACGCAATTTTTTTAGAGAGTAGGATGACTTCAAATTGCATATTTTCTTTAGATGAGAACTATTGCTATTTCACTCATATTCGCTTTTTAATTTCTGAAAATATATTTAAAATGCTTTCGAAGATATTTACGGCAATTTGCTGCGCCTATTAAAAGGAATCGGATAAATTAGCAGACTTTTCCTGTTGTTTTGTAAAAAGCTGGATAAAGAAATATACTTCGCAAAGTGCGTTTTTTGTCTTCTTCGCCAATATTTTTCAGTAGCCAAAATTAGACAAAAACAACGCGTTAAAATAAAAACCGAATCATGTTTAAAGTACATCCATCTTTTGTATTCATGTTTTGTATAAAATTTATAAAAAAAACTACAAATTAATGATGTAACTTTTTTTAGGTACAATGTGTCTCATTTAGGTACATTTATTTTATGATATTAGGTACAATCTGAAATTTCCATTTTTCATCCCTGATAAGAATGTCAATGTCAAGCCAACCGCCTTCAGTGGCGAAAGTAATACTGAAATAAATTCGCCTTCAGTGGCGTAACCAAAATAAATAAACCCCTTTAATATTACATGGCGAAACGCCTTTAATATTACATGGCGATCCTGCCAGTTTAAAATTTATTTAAACAAAAATGGAAAAATTGCACTTTGTAAGGCTCGAGCTTTAATTAGCCAGCCCAAAAAAGAGAGATGCCCAAGAGGCACCCAAAATAAATAAATCCTGACGTAGACAAGCTAAGATCCGTCAGAAGACTGAAGGATGTCAGATGACCAAAGGCAAACAACAAAGGCGCCAGTGAAAGCGGGACCACAACCGCTAACTATAGAAGAGTACCGAAGACGAGAGGCAAAACCAAAGAAGGAAGCACCAACACCCCCCCGGATAATTATTAAAAGAAGAGGAGGCTACACCAATAAGCTAAAAAGGGAAAAAGCAATACTTTTGAGAATCATCAACAGCGACCCACCACCACCTTGGAACCGTGCAACGGAAATATGGGAACAAATTAGCAACTTAGAACATATGATTAAGGCATATGTAGGCAAAAATAAGCCAATAATGTAAAACTGCAGTGCTCTAAGCACGCATAGGCCAGTAAGCGATATTCGCTCGTGGCAAACTAACAAAATTCTTTTAATTATAGAATAAAAATTAAAAAACTAACACGGCAAATAATGCCAAATAAAGAAAAAAATTATAAAAGGAAGAAAAAAAAATTTTTACAATGGGCCAAAAAAGTGGCAAAATTGAAAAACCTAACGCAAATGTAATGAAATGAATATTAACTTAGAGACTATAGAAGCGTGTCTGGTAATAATTTCCATAATTGCATTATTAAATCTTGCGTTACAAATCTACCTCATGCACAAGAAAAACTTAAAGAAAAGATACATGAGTAGAGCAAACGCACTTGACAAAATATATAAAAAAAAAAAAAAAAATTTTTTAAATTTTGTATCCATGGCTCAATGGGAAACAATAAATAAATTAATTACATTAGAATCAGAAAATATAAAAAAATCATATAAATGTATAAGCCAAAAAAGACACATTCGTCAAGAAACGATTAAAAAGCATTTGAAAATTATTACCAGTTCACTAGAAAATATAAGAGATGTAATCTCCATAAATTTAAACAAACTTACTCAAGAACATAAAGAATATTTACTAGAAAAATATTGGGTTCTTAGAGACATATTAGTAAAAATATTATCACAACACAAAATTTGTCAAGAAGTATCCCATAAGATAGAACAACCCATCGAAATAGATCTAAATAATATATGTATGGCATCCGAAACAACGGAACAGCTTAAAACAATAGAAGAAGAAAGTGGTTCAGAAGATTCTGATTCAGAAACGGAAATAAAGCAGTACAAAATGACACAAACAGTTGTAGATTTCATTAATACGGCCACAAGGCTTATGCCCGATTTCGATGGCAAACCCGAGAATTTAAGATCTTTTCTAGACGCACTTTCACTAATAGAAACATTAAAAGGCGACCATGAAACGGTAGCCATAAACCTTATCAAGACCAAATTAAAGGGCAACGCCCGAAACCTAATTGAAAACGAAGCCACTATACAAGATGTAATTAGAAAACTCACAAGTTCTGTGAAAGGTGAATCAGTTGAGGTCCTCTCGGCCAAAATACTGAACATCCGCCAGAATAATAAATCTGCCAATACGTATTGTAACGAAGTGGAAACTCTAACAAAATCATTGGAGAGTGCATACATCTCCGATGGTTTGTCATGCACGTTAGCACAACAATACTCCACTCAAATCGCCGTAAAGGCAATGACCAAAAACTGCACCATTGATAGAGTTAAACTCATCATGGAAGCAGGCCAATTTAACACTATGAACGAAGCTATAGGGAAGTTTGTCAGTAGCTGCACCGAAGCTACTGGACAACAAAACGCTATCCTATACTTCGGAAATAGGACAAACAAAAACTACCGTGGAAATAGAGGAAGACAACATGGTAGAGGTGGATACAGAAGCAACGGCAACAATAATAACCACAATAATAACGGCAACAGAAATAGAACTGGAAACTCTAACTACCGTGGAAATAGACGTGGGTATAATAACAACAACAGTAATAGGCAAAACAATTATGCCCAAAATAACAACGTTAGAACTACTAACGCAGAACAAACTAACCCGGAAAACTAAAAGATCCCCCTAAGGTCAAGACAGAAGACAAAAAGGTGTATAACCTTAACCTTAGCTTAAGCATTTTCATAAACATCAAAATAGAACACAGTAATGATAAAGTAACATTATTAGTAGACACAGGAGCAGATATTTCATTAATAAAGCTCGCTCACTTTACACAAGATCAAATAAACACAAACAGAATATCAACATTAAGTGGAATAGGACAAGGCAAAATAAAATCTATTGGAACAACACACTTTGATCTAAGATACAAAAACTTTTTAATCCCACATACTTTTCACGTAGTGAACGATGATTTCCCAATACCATGTGACGGAATCATCGGTATGGATTTTATAAGAAAATACAATTGTGTATTAGATTTTAATGAAGATTTTGATTACCTCGTCCTGCGACCACCTAATTTCCCACAACAAATAGAAATAGAAATTACGAATACATATAATGAAAGTTTAACATTACCAGCAAGATCAGAGGTGATACGCCACATTAAACTAGTGACTACAAGTCATATTAATACCTCACCAAGAAATCCAACCAGGTGTTTTTATAGCAAGCACATTAGTAAAGTAAAATAACGCATTTATTCATATTTTAAATACAAACAATAACACAGTTACCATAAAGGAACCACAAATATCAACTGAAGACATTAATGATTATGAAATTATTACAAACAATCACAATGAAAAACAAAGAAAATCAAAAATTTTACAATTATTAAAAACAAATTTTCCAAACCGATTCAAAAATACATTAATAGACCTTTGTTCCAAATTCAGTGATATTTTTGGTTAAGAAACTGAAACAATAACTACAAATAATTTCTACGAACAAAAACTAAGAGTTAAGGATAAAGAACCGGTATACATCAAGAACTATCGTATACCACATACACACAAAGAAGAAATAGACAAACAAGTACAGAAAGTAATAGACGATGGAATAGTCGAACCATCGAATTCCGAATATAATAGTCCTATCTTGTTAGTTCCCAAAAAATCTCTCCCCGGTTCAGATAAAAAGAGATGGAGACTTGCAATAGATTACAGACAAATCAACAAAAAATTAATAGCAGACAAATTTCCTTTACCAAGAATAGACGATATCCTAGACCAACTCGGTAGAGCTAAATATTTCTCATGCTTAGATTTAATGTCTGGATTCCATCAAATCTAATTAGAGAAAAAATCAAAAGACCTTACCGCATTCTCAACAAATAATGGATCGTATAGATTTACTAGACTCCCTTATGGACTAAAAATAGCACTAAACTCATTCCAAAGAATGATGACAATTGCTTTCAGTGGATTGAAACCAGAACAAGCTTTCCTATACATAGACGACTTGGTCGTGTTGGGATGTTCCGAAAAACACATGCGATCGAATTTAACACAAGTTTTTGAGCTATGTCGAAAAAACAATCTCAAGTTACATCCAGAAAAATGTACATTTTTTATGACGGAGGTAACTTACCTAGGACACAAATGCACTGATAAGGGAATACTCCCAGATGATAGTAAATATTCAGTAATTGAAAAATATCCAACACCTACTGACGCAGATGGCGCAAGAAGATTCATAGCCTTTTGCAATTACTATCGAAGATTCATCAAAAACTTCTCAGAATATTCTAGGCATCTTACAAGACTGTCAAAAAAGGGTGTACAGTTCGAATGGACTAAAGATTGCGATATAGCATTTAATTATTTGAAAAAAGCATTAATGAGTCCAACATTACTGCAATATCCAGATTTTAAAAAACAGTTTTATATAACCACCGATGCAAGCAAGCACGCTTACGGCGCAGTTTTGACTCAGGAACACGAAGGAAAACATCTACCAGTCGCCTATGCTTCTAAAACGTTTACAAAAGGAGAAAGCAACAAATCAACCATTGAACAAGAATTGACAGCAATTCATTGGGCTATAACACATTTTAGACCATACGTATGCGGACAACAATTCCTCGTTCGTACGGATCACAGACCTCTATCATATCTATTTTCAATGCGGAACCCAAGTTCAAAACTAACTAGAATGAGACTTGACCTAGAGGAATATGACTTTACAGTCGAATATCTTAGGGGAAAAGATAAATACGTTGCAGACGCTCTATCGCGAATAACAATCCATGATCTCAAAGACATGAATATAAAAGCAACACAAGTACTCAAAATAACTACAAGATCCATGACACGGAAAAACAAAGACATAAATAATAGTAATACTTTGAATAAGCAGCATGAATCAAATATAATTGAAAAGCCCCGTATATATGTTCCTTTAAATAACACTGACGTCAGGAAATATTGTAAATTAAAGATTTCTCCCGTGAGATGCTATATCAAACGTGGAAAATCTATAATTGCATATATACAAATCAATGACTTGTTTAATAATGGGAAACTTGACTTAGGTAAGTTCCTCCCGAGGCTCGAAGAAGTGGCCTGTAAACACGGCATTGATAACTTACAAGTGGCACCTAGTGAGAAAATTTTCGAATTTATCTCAATTAATGAATTCAAAAATATGGGCAATAAGAAATTGATTAATATTAAAGTAGCGCTACTAAATGAGGTGACCCACATTGATTACAAAGACGCTAAAACTATTCAAAACATTATAAGTAAATATCACGATGACCCCATTGAAGGTGGTCACGGCGGAACTTTCAGGACAATACAGAAAGTAAAACGATATTACTATTGGCAAAATATGACAAAAGACATTACGAAATATGTCAAAACATGCCATACGTGTCAAACAACAAAAACAAACAAACATTTGAAAGGTCCATTAGTATTAACTCCCACCCCAACAGGAGTTTTTGATACTGTATATATTGATACCATTGGTCCGTTCCCTAAATCAATTTATGGAAACGAATATGCCATAACAATGACATGTGACCTGACTAAGTACTTAGTAACAATACGCATACAAGACAAAAGCGCTAAAACAATAGCTAAGGCAATTTTTGAAAATTTCATTCTCATATATGGTCCAATGAAGACGTTCATTACGGACATGGGAACTGAATATAAAAATTCCATATTAAACGAACTATGTGCACTATTAAAAATTGAAAAACTAAATTCAACGGCGCATCATCACCAGACGCTAGGAACAATTGAAAGAAGTCATAGAACCTTCAATGCGTACGTACGTTCCTACATATCTGTAGATAAAGATGACTGGGATGAATGGCTCAAATACTTCACGTATTGCTTCAATACGACACAATCAACCGTACATAATTACTGCCCGTATGAATTAGTATTTTCTAAACTACCACAAAAACTAATACAAATAAATGAAGTAGACCAAGTATCTCCACTTTATAACGTGGACAATTACGCAAAAGAGGCCAAATATAGAATAGAAATAGCACTTAAGAGAGCTCAATTACTTTTAAACAAACATAAGGAAAAACAAAAGGAGAATTATGATAGAAACATTGTAGATTATAATTTTACAATAGGAGACTTAGTTTTATTAAAAAATCAATCAGGGCACAAATTAGATAAAAAATATATAGGCCCATATAAAATTAAAAATCTATTATTAAGAGAAAATGTAAATATAATAGATCCTAAGACTAATAAAGAACAAATAGTACATAAAAACAGACTTAAGTTTTATATACAATAAAAAAAAAAATATATATATATATATATAATATAATAAATAATGATGATCATCAATAATAATAACAAAAAGAAAATAACAATTTTTTTTTAATAAGAATAACTAGAAGATTTAAATAAAATAACATTGTAAAAGAATGTCCATAAAACTTCAGTTATATGAACATTCTTCTGAAAAATGGAGGTGTAGCATGCAAACGCAGTCAAGATAAACAGCAGCTAAAAGTAAACTCAAATAAAGAAAAATTAAAGTCGCAGTCCATTGACACTTCACACACACACACACACTTACAACATACAACAGAACGGCATTTAATAATCCAAAATATTGAACGCTGTTCTGTTGCGTAAATACAAATCAATAATGCCTAGTCAGCAAGAAATCCGATCATGGGGAGGCCACTGCCCATGTCGCTAAGTGCACTGCCGCACATACAATGTATTAAACAATATTAGCGATCATCGACTCTGCTGACTGAAGCATTGGCCATAGTACTTACAACGTACTAAGCCATAACACTGAACGCTGCCTCAGTTGACTTACCCAAAATATGTTGACCGCTGGTTGTATGCAGCGATTGCTCCATTTAGAACATGGGAATAAGAACGTCAACGTAGGACGCCCATGTATATAGAAATAAGTATAAATAAAACAAGTATATGCATAAGAATGTCAATGTCAAGCCAACCGCCTTCAGTGGCGAAAGTAAGACTGAAATAAATTCGCCGTTAGTGGCGTAACCAAAATAAAATAAACCCTTTAATATTACAGCACACATTTAGGAGGCATTTCCGGCGCAACCATGTACATTAGACTGCATCACCAAAAAAAGTTGCGGTTTTTCCACCGGGATTACAAAATTTATTATATTTTAAGACGTCCACCAAAATATTTCGGAAAAATATTAAGATTTAAGCGAGCTGGACCGATTTAAAAATACCTCCAAAAATGAAGTTTTTTATGAGAAAAAATAGTTTCATAAAGAACTTTTTGAAAAAAGTCCCCTCAGATCACAAATTAGATTAAGCTTAAAAAATCTGCATAAAAATATTTGAAAATCTTTTCAACAGAATCGTAAGAATGAGATTTTTGATGCTGTTTTTTTACTTCTTTCAAAGATTGGTTTACGAAAAACTTGAATAACTGGGCCAAAAATGTTCTGATTTAGACTTATGGGATCTAAGTAGAAAGGTATTTTTACACTGTTTTTATTTCTGGCCAAAAAAACGTCATTCGTGTCCCAATTTGTTTTTTCGAATACCAACACATCTTAATTCAACTTTGAATGACGTTCGTTCATCCTACCTTTCTCTTCCATCCTTTGAATGAGTTTATTAGCAAAGAATTAAAAAGGGTGAGAAAACACCTTTCCAATGACACCTCTTAAGTCTAAATCGGAAGAGTTTAGGTTCAGTTATTCAAGTTTTTCCTATACCAATCTTTGAAAAAAGTTAAAAAACAGCATCAAAAATCTCATTATTACGATTCCGTTCAGATTTTTTTTAAATTATTTTTATGCAAATATTTTAAGCTTAAACCGTTTTATCGTTTGAGGGGATTTTTTCAAAAAAAATCTTTAAGGAACTATTTTTATTCATAAAAAACTCGATTTTTGGAGGTATTTTCAAATCGGTCCAGCTCACTTAAATCTTAATATTTTTCCCAAATATTTTCGTGGACGTCTTAGAATATAATAGATTTTATAATTCCAATGGAAAAATAGTACCGATTTTTTTTTTGTATGGGGAGTGATGCAGTCTAATGTACATGTATGGCATTTGTATTGGTGCCACTTTTGTATTGATTTTTTCGCTTTACGTTACACTAATTTGAAATGTTAAAAATTGTCTGCACATCAGCATCAAAATGCCTTTTTAATAATATATAATTATTTATACTTTAGAAGTATAGTTTAGCCGCAAAAGGGGCTTTTTAAATATTCCCAATAATCTCTGATTGATTGATTTCGTATATTTCTACTACTATATGTTCGAGTACTCAAACATGAATACTTCCAGGGATATGCAGTATGAAAAATTCGATTTCTTTGAGTAGAGTAGAGAATACACATCCAGAGATATGCAGTATGAAAAACTCGATTTGTATGGGAGGTGCCACGCCTAATTTTCCAATAACATACATTTTTTATGAGTCTACGATTAATTTGGTATGGGAGGTGCCATGCCCCCTCTTCCAATTACATCCATTTTCTTCCATGAGTATGCGATTAAGTTCCAGTACTCTACCGTCAACACTTCCAGAGATATCCAGTATGAAAGATTTGGTTTGTATAGGAGGTGCCCCTTTCTTCACTTTGCGGTATGAAATATACTTTACGACCTCCTCCCCGCGCCCATTTTCCAAATAACCCCAATTTTTCTTCATAGCTACGCGATTGATTTTGTGTACATATCTCCATACCAAGCTCCAGTACTCTACCACAAACGCTTCCAGAGATATACAGGATGGAATATTCTGTTTGTATGGGAGGTACCTTTTCCAAATATCTAAATTTTTCTTGTGAGTATGCGATTAATTTCATATACCTCAATGTCAAGTTTCAGTACTCTAATATGAACACTCCCAGAGATATTCAATATGAAAAATCCGGTTTGTACGGGAGGTGCCACCCCCTTCACTTAGCGGTATAAAATATACTATACGACCTATTGTCATACCTACAAAATAAACACAAAAAATGTCATGCAAATCGTTCAAACCGTTTCGAAAGAGTTGACCACAAGCACCGACACAAAAATATTTTTCGAATGGTGGCAACCCTATGCAAATCTTTTTCTGTTTTAAATTTTTTCAAACGTTCTCAGTGGAATAGAATTATTGCGGCTTTTTTTAATTAATTTTTTTTGATACAGCATACTTACATTTTTCTTTGCATTCTCAGTGAAACAGAATTACGGCGGCTTTTTTAAATTAAATATTTTTGATATTTCTGATATCTGGCAACACCGGTTTTCCAATTTTTTCTTAATAAACCTTCTACAGACGTATAGAAACAAAATTAAATAAAAACGAAGCAAATGCGATAACACACGAACAGCAATTGGTTTTATATTTAAAGATTCTTTTGAATGGTGGCAACCCTATTCAAATTGTTTTTCTGTATTAAATTTGCTTATACATTCTCAGTGAAGTAGCATTATTTCGGCTTATGTATTTTATTTATTTATTATTTTGATATTTCAGATATCTGGAAACACCGGTTATCCAATTTTTTCTTTACAAACCTTTAACAGACAGAAGGAAACAAAATTAAATAAAAACGAAGCAAATTGAGCTGTTCTTTAGTTATGCGATAACACACGACAGCAATTCATCTTTTATATACAGATTTTTTCGAATGTTGGCAACCCTATGCAAATTTTTTTCTGTTGTAAATTTTTTAATACTTTCGTAGTGGAATATCATTATTGCGGCTTATTTAAATTAATTCTTTTTTTGATATAGGAATAAATCTTTATATGTATATACAGATTTTTTATCGAATGGTTGTACCCAAATTTTTTGCTATATTAAATTTGTTATGCATTTTCAGTGAAATAGAATTATTGCGTCTTTTTTAAATTTTATTTTTTTGATATTTCAGATTGTTGGCAACCCCGGTTTTCCAGTTTTTTCTTTGCAAACCTTCTACAGGCAGGGAAAAACAAAATGAAATAAAAGCGAAGCAAATCCGTTGAGCCGTTATTTAGTTATGCGATAACACACGAACAGCAATTAATTTTTATATTTAAAGTTTTTTTTCGAACGGTGGCAACCCTATTCAAATTTTTTCTATATTAAATTTGTTATACATTCTCAGTGAAGTAGCATTATTTCGGCTTATGTAAGTTTATTTTTTTGAAATTTCAGATATCCGGCAACACCATTTTTCCAATTTTTCTCTTCACAAACCTTTTACAGAAAATCCTCCTTGATATACCCTCCAGGCGGTTGCCGACTGGGCAATGGGCATCGCTGCTTACACCGTGGCGGCAGAATAGGCTTGCTCTTTTGCCGCAGTGGTGCAAGCAGGCGGGCCCTAGCTAAGGCCGCGGTATAAACTCTCCTGCCGCTTCTAGTGTCTGGGGTGGGCATACTGAGGCCATTTCTAGATGGTACCTGTCGGTAGGTATAAAACGTCCCCCTAATCCAGGGTGTCATGCGTCACCGTGCCCATTGCACGGTTTGCGGTCAAGGAATTTTCCGACTGTATTCTAACGGCGCCTCCCAGATACCTGTCAGCCTCCGGGAGTAACGGTGGATTTGCTGCGGCATGGGGCTCTGCCATGGTCGACTGTTTTTCCCCATTTTCCTTTTCCGGCCGCCGCAAAGCTTCTGCTTGGTAGGCGGCCTAAGAACCAGTTGAAAATTAATAAAAATAGCCTCGGAACATTACACGGGTAGTGCAGCCGCTGGACACGGCAAATTTAAGTCCAATAAACTCATCATCTCGGTACCGCATCGGCGGCGCCAAAGACAGGCCTACACGGGTCAATCAGTTTCGGTCCTCCGCAAAATCTGGGGGAATG
Source organism: Rhagoletis pomonella (assembly GCF_013731165.1). Lineage (NCBI taxonomy): Eukaryota > Metazoa > Arthropoda > Insecta > Diptera > Tephritidae > Rhagoletis > Rhagoletis pomonella. Next base: position 17,532 of record NW_023459442.1, on the reverse strand, counting down.
CTAAGCCGCCAGAGGGAAAGCATATTTCCAGTAATACTGGCAGAACTGTACTCCTCGAGGGAAAGTCGAAGCGGATGGGGAAGCAGCGGGCGGCCTCTCTCTCTACGCCCACCCTAGGCACATCCATATCGCAGGGGGTAGTAGTTGAATCCAATTCCTCCACGGACAAGCCGGGGACTACTCCTGCGAGTAAAACTCCAACCGACCTTGATCGGCGCCCTGGCTGCTCCACTGCAGCAAAAATAATTCCAACCTCCGTCAGGCCCCAACGCGACCGAAGGGCAGCCCCTACTAGGGATAAAACGATACTAGTAAATACAAGTACATACTCGATACTTTTCGTCCGATACCAAGTAATTTTGGTATCGATACTTTTGAACCAAGTACTGAGTAGGTATCGGAAGAAAGTACTTGTGTCGAAACCCGATTCAGAGAACATTTTATTCCCGGACTTTTATATTTTAATCTAATTATTATTGTCAATATCTAAAATTTTTTGGCAGTTTAGTTGCCAATGAAAAGAAAGTCCTACAAAGAAAGAACTATTATCATCTCATTAACACTTTTTGTGAAAACTCATATTTGGATATAGGGAGCAAGGTAAATTAAAAACGCAACGTCTCCAAAAAGGATTAACTAACGTGCTTGTTTTATTTTTTCCCGTTTATATTCAATTAGAGGCAAATTTACTAAGTCCAAAAGAGGCATAGAAAAATCGATAAGCCCACAAGGAATGCTAAATCTCTTAATTTGCAACGGAACCTTCTGCAAAATTCTTGAAGGAAATGTTTTCAAAAGTTTTTTCTTCCCCTTTAAATTTTCTACAAATGGACTTAGCAACTTCTTACCCTAAAAATTATCAACATAATTACTTCTGTCAGAAATATACTGTTAATTCGCAAAACTGCTGTTGAATAGTGTTATAATACAGCAGACTTCTATTAATTAATTCATTTGTATGAAATAAATTATTAAATAATTGTTTTTGATCTCAATCGCTTTCTCTTTGTACAAAATAAATATTAAGTATAACAAATAAGATACGTACATGCAAAAGAAACGAATTCTGTTAACAAAATTTTGGGGACTTTTTAAAAAACAACTTGTTGGACTTTGCACTTTTTTCTTGTTTTTTTGGGAGGCCATCCTTGTAAACCATGTTTTAAACCTTAAAGTTTTGCTTAAAAAGATTAAGTAACTGCAATTCGTCTAAAATCAAAAATGATAGTCACACAAGTTATTTTAATAAAAAAATTCACGCCATTTTTTGTTTACATTGTACGGGAACGCTTTCTGGTAAATTCGTGTAAATTCTTGCAACTTCTTTCGAGTTAGGGAACGCAACTAATTCTTATATAGGTACAAATATCGATATAAGTAGGTATCGAAACTTTTAGGGGTGTCCTAATGCAGAAACGTGGAAAAATTCAAAAACACTGGCTTTTAACGTTTTGATAGACATTTAAAATTTCAGGACATTCTAGCATTCTCACAGTCGTCTTTAATGTCGTTTAAAATACTAAGTTCTCTCGAAGATAAAGCTGCATGTTACCTATTTACAAAAAGCCAATTTCATATTTCCAGAGTTTTCGCACAGCTCCGGTTATCTTACTTAAACCACCTGACTGTAAATGGTACATCATCAAAGTCATTGGGCCTTATGCATAAAAAGTGAGCTTAAGCTCAGACTCAATTTTTGCACTGAAAGGGTGAGCTCAAGCTCAAGAATTTGTACTGAAAAACGAGTCGGAGCTTAAGCTCACTTTTTATGCATGAGGCCCATTATGTTACCTCACCGATAACCGTTCAACTAAATTACTATATTATTATATAGCTTAAAATTAAGATAATTTATAATCAATGAGTAATTTGTTTTACCCCTTAGAAGTTCATCCATAAAGCACTTTGAATTGTAATTTCGAATGTAAACGTAGAAATATATCTTAGGAGCCCTCCTGCTCCAAGAGCCCTAGGCTCTTTTAAGCAGTAATAAAATTGAATCGAATTGAAATAAAATTGAGAAAAAATAATTGTAAGTTATGGAATATTCGAAATTGTTGTTATCAAATTGGAAGATATTTTAGAGATAACTAACAACACTCGAGAAAAAAATGTCAGCCTTCTTTTTAAATAATTTCAGCTCCATAATATTATCACAACTGGTACGTAGCGACCTGAAAATATGCCCATAAAACAATTGATCTTTTTGTTGTATTACTTTCTTGGGCATATCAAACATTATCAAAAACATTTCAACTATAATTAAAATATTTTCTTCTTAGTTACTTTTTACAGTACAGTTTAAGGAAGTTCCAACGTTATGTAAAAAATTTAAGAAAATGCTTAAGTATTTTCTTCGTGTTGAAAATTCAGTACAAATCAGAATAAATTGGAAGAATTAGAACATTAGCGTACTGATTGAGGACATGAATAAAATCAGTACAATAGTTGACAAACAAGAAATCGAAATGATAAAAGCGTGATAAAATAAAAAAAATGGAGGGATCAGCTATATTATAGCTATTCAACTATAGCTACAGGTTAGAGTCCGACCGATTAATTGGCATCGGCATGGGCCGTTTTTGGCCGATTCTTAGCAGATTCTTTTTACTTTTTCCGCAATTTTAACAAATGTTCATCAAAATTCGAAACTGTTTAATCAGACGTTTTTGAATTTTTGTGAGTACGCAGTTTTTTAAATATTAGTTTAATATTGTGCAAGTTTGAAGCAGCTAGGTAATTGTTGATTTTTGAAAATTTTTTGTCCACGCATTTTCTTCCAAACAAAGTATGTTCGAAAATTTTTTTGTATGGAGAAAATCCGCAACACCTTCGACAAAAAATTTCCAAAAATCAGCCGGTAAGTCCTACTTATTAAAATTTGCTCTTCGTTAAAATAAAATTGAATGGGCTACAAAACTGCATACCCATAATGTTTAAAGAAAAAGTTTGAAATTTTTACTAATATGGTTTTTGTTAGATAACGAGCTACACCTTCATAAAAACTAAGAAACATTAAATAAACGAAAGGGAAATAGCCAAAGAATGCTAAAATGTCGTGACTGTAAGTATTTTTACGATTATCCTTAAATTTATCGCTGAATTCCTAAATCCTTCGGGTTCTTTTCACTGGATTGTTAAATCGTTTACGTTACAAAAATACTTTTATCATTAAAAATCTACGGTTACTGTTTATTAACTACTAGCGGACCCGGTGAACTTTCTTTACGTCCAAAATTAGATTTTTGACTTAAACATTTTGGTCCAACATTTTCTCCAACAATCCACATTTACGATTTGTACTGGCACATTCATCGGCTAAGACTATGGTTTGGTGGTCGTTTGCCGCCTTAAATAATCTAACGAAAGTGTTATGTCCATGAGAAGTTCCCTGGTGGCAACAATAATCCGGATCTATTTATGGTTGGTGGCAACTTCAAAATGTATGCGTATCCTTGTTCAACAAAAATACAATAAACATACATAGACTGAGATGAAATACCTTAAAAGACAGTTTCACGAAAGCAATTTAAGTGAAAAATGATTTTTTTCTGTCAGGTTCTATATTAAATTCAATTAAAAAAATACATTTTCATTAAATTGCTTTCATGAAACTAGCTTTTAAGGTATTTGGACAGGTGGTGATTTGAGATTTACCACTGCACAACTCAACCCTGGTGTGTCCGAATGAAGCTTTAACGCATAATAATATTGGCAAATCAAACCCATTGGGCCAATCGTAACACACGAATCGGTTGCCAGACGTACTGATTTTATCAGTACAGTACTGATTTTTCAACTCTTGTACTGATTTTATTCATTTCTTCAATCAGTACGCTAATGTCCTGATTATTCAAAATTTGTACTTATTTGTACTGAATTTTCCACTCAAACAAATTACTTTAGGATTTTCTTAAGGTTTTTACATAACGTTGCAACTTGCTTGAACTGCACTGTAAAAAGTAAGAAGAATATAATTTAATTATAGTTGACATGTATCAAATAATATTTGATATGTCCCATGATACAGCAAAGAAGGTAGTTTCATTACTACTATTTTTTGATTATAAAGCAGATTTTTGACATTTCTCCAGATGCAAACATTAAGCATAGCTTTGCCACATTCAAATTTTTTAAGAGGGGAGATTTTCTTTTAAATATTTGGAATTTAATAAAAGCGTAAAATTTACATACAAAAAAATTAAGTGCGCCAGGGCCACACTGTAGAAGTGAAACATACGTTACTTATCTATCTATACATACACACATCTGCTTTTGCTTAAGGTTATTTTTTTCGCTTTTTTTCTATCGATGTAGACCTCTACTGTTCGTTTTAATAACATTCATGTTATTCTGTCTTTCCATTATCTTCATTTTTATCTTCATACTCTATCGATACAACGTCCATCAAAATATCGATTACAAATTCGATAAAACTTTCAATAGCAACATCGATAATACCATTGGTAGCTAAATCGATTAGAAATCGATAACAAAATCGATAAAAAAATCTATAAATATCGATAACAAAACAAAATCGATAAATATCGATAACCAAATCGATAAATATCGATAACCAAATCGATAAATATCGATAACCAAATCGATAAATATCGATAACCAAATCGATAAATATCGATAACCAAATCGATAAATATCGATAAC
>NW_023459442.1:11424-12767 GCF_013731165.1 Rhagoletis pomonella | reverse complement strand
CACTCATGTCATGAACAAATTACATATATACCACTCGAAAGCATCTATAGAATGTGTTAAACAGATGAGTGAAAATTACTAATATTATCTACCTGTCCATACCTGCCAACCCGATATGTAGGCCAGCCCAACTTTTCCACATTCTATAGGTTTAATACTTTCTATTGATATATAATTTGTTCATTAAACAAATGAGTACAGAATTAAAGAAACAGGATTTTTTCAGCCAACCTACTCGCAAAATATTTATTAACACGTTAAATTTCATAGAAATAGTCAATTACTCGAGTAATCAAGATTTTGATTACTCAAATCGATGATTAATCGAGTTACTTAAAATATGATTACTCAAAAATATTAATTTTGCTCGTTAAAAGAGTTTGCTTTGGAAAAAGCTTATTTTCTTTTTTAAAATCTGCATATGAAAAAATTTTCATTTTAATATTTGAAAGAGATACGTTGTTTTCAAAGCATCAAGGAACTTCAACTACTTTATATGTAAAGATTACTTTGAAATGTTGATTACTAATTTTACTCATAATGTTGATTAGTCATAAAAAATTTTGGTTAATCAAAATCTTGATTACTCGATTAACTGAACTTTTGTGTAATCATAATTTTCAATTAATCGATTAATTGAGTTATTTACTTTATGATTAGTTAAAATTTTGAATAATCAATTAATCGCACAGCCCTAGAAAATACTAATTTGTTGCCTTTCGAACTCGTACTGTTTTCTTATTAAAAAAAAACATAAAAGGTATGGCGTTAAAGTGTATTAAAATCCAAAATTGTCTACTTGGAGAGTTTGACAATGGAAATTTCTTTATGAATTGAGCAACTTTATACAAAACCCTAAGATCAGAAATATTCAAATCCAATAAAGTCTACGTGAAGAAAGTTGAAAGAGTATTTTGTCACCTGAAATGCAAAAAGACGTAACAAACATCATCGGTGAAATGAAAAGTCATATCTAATAAAAAAAATCAAAATTCACTTCTTGATTTATATAATGGATTTATGAGGTGGGTTTTGTCAAAGGCTGAGGTGAACTCAGCCGATCCAGAGTCCGGCGAAGGTCCCACTAACCCCCACCAAATAAAACACACTATTTTAGTGTATTTACTTCGAACACACACACACACACGGCGCTACGACTAGGGTGCTAGCAACCTTATGTCCAAAGAGAGGGAGAGCGAGAGAGAGGTGACGTTCGTTGTGGTCGTGCGGTCGGGTCGGAGCGGATGATGGCGAGAGCGCTAGCAGCACGGCGGTTGACTCTCAGGAGCAGCGCAGCACTCATGTCATGAACAAATTACATATATACCACTCGAAAGCATCTA
>NW_023459442.1:5222-11324 GCF_013731165.1 Rhagoletis pomonella | reverse complement strand
AAATGTCACAATCTGCTTAATTGTCAGGTAGTTAATATGGCGCCCGAAAAGTGACAATGAAACTACCTTCTTTTTTGTATGATGATATGTCCAAGAAAATAATACAACAAAAAGATCAATCATTTTATGGGCACATCGCCGGGTCGTTACGTTCCAGTTACGATAATATGATGGAGCTTAAATTATTTAAAAAGAAGGATGACGGTTTTAATAACAGCAAATTTTAATATTCGAATGGCTTTTGCTTATAACTTACAATTTTTTTTTTCAAAATTTACTGACATTTTAAAAGAGCTTTGCATACAAGACATAGAGTTAGATATTCTTTTTAGCGAATTCTTAGTCTTTCAAAGTTTTTGCGAAGTTGAAAAAATTAATTTAAGCCATGAGGAAATATAGATGCATTCCTTAGATAGTGGTACTTTTCCACAGTTTGAAAAAATATGTAATTTTTTTTTCAATACCACACTCAAACGAAACAACTGAGAGGATCTTAAGTATAAAGGTTGCTTCCTGACGCAAAGAGGGAAACCGGCTTCTAATTAAATTTTTTGAAAGTGAACTTCAAACTAAAAGTAATTTTAAAATGAAATGTATAGAATTCTTTGACTGTTTAAACACTGAAGATTGAACCATTTCAATATTGCTATTCAAATATGTCATGTTAAAATGAATAACACTTTTATTTTTTATGAAATATATTTTATGTATACCAAAATGTTGGTATAAACAAGTACTCTGGCGTTTTAGAGCATTATCTGTTACTTACATTCATAATTTTGCTTTATAAAAAAGTGTACTGAAAAGTACTGATTTTTTAGCATGAAAAAGTCAAACGTACTGATTTCGTGCATCAAAAATCTGGCAACCCTACACACGAGAGTTCGATATACTCAGTGGAGCAACAGGTCGATTTAGTCCAGTGCAGGGTTGCCACTGACGAAACAAAATATTTACAATCCACTTGAAAAAAATCGACCAAATCTGGGGAAATATCTACCAATAACTTTTTTATAATTATTTTAATAAAAACTATAGTTTTGTTATTTTTTTATTTATTTTAATTAAAACTATAGTTTTTTTTATTTTTTTTTTAGTTATTCAATAAGAATTATAATTGTTTTTAAGAACTTTTTATTTAACTAGTTATATGGTATTTTAGTCATATTAGCCGTCATCGATTCGCCAACAGTTAGCGAGTGGCGAAACGAACGAACTCAATGAGGTACACCCATACTCGCTATTGTCCATCTTTGCTAGCTAACTTTGTTGTTGCTTTCACATGCAAAATTTTTCGTTAAGCGACCGGAACTCAAACATAGCAAGCAGCGAAGTGGCGAATCGATGACGGCTATTATTGGCATATCTCAGTTTCCTTCAACCAAAAGCGGAAGTGAGGAAACTAAAGGGAACAATGAAACTTCGTTATTTGAAAAGCTTCAACTCGAGTTATTATAGACAAATACAGTGACTCAAAAAAGTGATTTTTTTTAATATTCGCATTATTTTTCGAGTAATATTTTTTTATTTTTTTAACTAAATCCATAAAAATCAAGGATTCAAACTACATGTATAAAACATATAGAAAATTTCTAAAAACTTTCGTCTAAATTTCGAATTTTTTACTCTGAATAAACGAAAAGTGAGAAGGTGACTCGGTTCGAGAAAATTAAACTCATGATAAGAATGAATATGTCGGAAACTAAAGCAGATATTTAAAAACAGATGACGCTATTTGAATTTGTACCAAATTACCGAAAACATTTTAGTCAACTACTCGGAAACTAAAGAAGATATCCAAAAAAGTGTTAACAAAAAATCGAAATATCTTATTTTAAAACATATAACTGCATCTATAACCAAAAACTGTCAAAATGACGCTTACGCATATTTTCCATTCAAGAGACGATATTTGAAAGTTACTGGCATAATTTCGAGCCTATATGTAAATTTTCGGCAAAAGTAAAGAAGTATATTCATATGCGGAAAAGATATTTTCGCAGATTCACGATTTATTTAAAGTATATCATCAGCCCTGTTTCCAATTCCATGTGAATAAATCGCTCCCATAATTTAATTTGTGCATTCAATATATTTCACAATTGACTGAAATACTAAATTACAAATATTTGAGAAACGACTTCGACACAGTAAAATAAAAAATGGGTATGTGTTAATAAAATAAATATTCTAAATACATTTATATTTCGGTTAAACCTGAGATGTTCAAGCGCACTGAAATATTTTTCTATCCATTTCTCTAGTGCTAAAATAATTTTCACCACCTTGAATTGCTGCACAACACCCTTATTGCAGAAAAAGCGTTGCTTGCAACACTAGTCCTTTATGGGGACCAAATTTGGTGAAAAAAAAACAGCTAAGTTTGTTTACTGGATATACTGAGCTCTCTAGCCAACGACTAAATGATAGAGCCTAAAGGCCCGTCCACATAGAACTTTAGCGTTGCGTTGGCGTTGGCGTACCTTCAACAGCTGACTATGAATACATGAATTCAAATGCAGCCGTCCACATAGCCAAAATTCGACAACGCTCACGCCAACACAAAGCAAAAAGATGGCCAACTCTCAACTTTTCGCGTGCGTCGCTCGTCAGCTGTTACAAATAAATAAAATTATATTAAATAGTTTTCCTTTTTAATCAAGTGCGGACAAGAAATATCGTTTTTAATGCAATTATTGATATGAAATATTAATTTATCTGTCGTTAGTATGTTTATTTAGTGGCCCAAGCATTCGCTGCCAAGCGTTCATTGTATCAAGCATACTTTTAACGTGCGTTCTGTCAAACCAACGCCAAGGCCAAAGCCAACGCGAAAGTTCTATGTGGACCGGCCTTAAGAATACGTGTGAGGTGATATTCCACAATTGTGGTATGAAGCGCCGACCACTGATTTAGTCGGACATTCACAGCACCTTTTCTTACTTGTCGATTTTTAGTAATAACTCGACCTCAGCATTACCTGACAGCTCTTTTTTTTGCAATTGGACCGCTGTTTGTGCGCAGATTCGCAGTGTACAAAGGGTGAAGCCGACAACTGTAGTTAGTTTTATTTTTAATTAATATGACTTTATTAACAACGATATTTAGTCTTTACAACAAATAAACTGATATTGTTTTATTGTAGTTGGAACTTATAAATTATGCTAGTTTAATGAACAAATAAAACTGTCAGGAAATAAATTTTTGTAGTGGAGATGACGACTGTAGAACGGCGACTGACAAAAACCCTTTAGCTCAAACAGGTATTCGTGTATGTACCAGGGATTGGCATTGGTTGATCGTCACTGTTCATACTCATTCAATACCGCTGCTTTGTATGACTGAGCAGCGGCGTTGGCTTAGGATTATCGATACCTAAACGAAATTAGAGGATGACTGAACACGAGCGCATTGCGTGCTGTCTTGCAAATACAGCCACCACAAGTGAACGATGCTTATAACTGCTCATACTGATATTGACTTCGGAAAATCTGTACTCTGAATGATCGTGCACGAAACCTGCAAACGTGGCAGTTGAACGGCTCTGAAAACATGAGAGTCATCATTTGTTGCAGAAGTCGTTTGACTTGTTGCTGAAAATCATCTGACTTGTTGCTGAAAGCCATTTGACTTGTTGCTGAAAATCATCTGACTTGTTGCTGAAAATCATCTGACTTGTTGCTGAAATGACGACGAATGTGGTAAAGGGTAATTTGTCGTCTCGTATGCATGTATGTATGTATTTATAGCGCGTCTACCATTCAATTGCATTGCTCACTGCTGGCTAGTTGTGAGAAATGTGCATACGTACGTATGTATGTATGTACATATCAATGCTTCATTTCAAACAAGCAAGTGTCTTTGAATGTCTTTGAACTACAGTATCATCACTTCGGCAACACGTCAAACGCGCCTTCAGCAACAAACCAAAGGCGGCGGTTTGACTTCTGCAACAAATCAAGTTAGCTAACTGCGGCATCTTGCCTTCGCCAGTCTTTCACATAAGCTGTCATGCTTTCGGCAACCGTCCAAAGCAGTATCGTGCTTTTGGCAGTCGATCAAATACGGCGGTTGCTGGTTTCATGCACGATCATTCGGAGTACAGATTTGCCGAAGTCAATATCAGTATGAGCTGTTATAAGCATCGTTCACTTGTGGTGGCTGTATTTGCAAGACAGCACGCTTTGCGGTGGTGTTCAGTCATCCTCTAATTTCGTTTAGGTATCGATAATCCTAAGCCAACGCCGCTGCTCAGTCATACAAAGCAGCGGTATTGAATGAGTATGAACAGTGACGATCAACCAATGCCAATCCCTGGTACATACACGAATACCTCCTCCGTTTTTAACGTGAGTAGGCTTAAAGTCACAAAAACAGCACCCTTTGCCAATCCCTGGTATGTACACATATGTACATATATATATATCGCGGGCGTAAGAGAATGTCATTGCTCCACTATGAGCACGCTATCGCATGATCCATTTTGCTTCTCGTTCGTGGATGTTGCTCCCAGAGTGAGTGATTTAGATAAATAAATTTTGAATTATAAGGTGCGTTCACGCATGCTGGCCCGCTATGCCATATCCGTGGCATACGAATCCCCATTGACCGAATTGACGATCAATGAAAAACCCCGCTGTTACATATATAGTTTCTATGCTGGCTTGATGCTACTGTGGTATTTGCTAGATCTGATGGGAAACCAAAGAAAAAGAGGCTATTTATGTTACGAGAGTGTGTACTACATTGAGTGCTCATAAGGTGTATCGATAGGTAGACGAGAAATCTTCGACACGCAACGTTTATAATTTCCATTTTTGGTACGAACGGTAACAACACACACCAAGTCATCGCTTCCGGTATGAGTATCGACGATTCTTCCAAGTAGCCATTGATTCGGTGGTAAACGATCGTCTTTCACGATGACGAGGTCATTTACTCTCAAGTTAGGTTGTTGATTGCACCACTTGGGTCGCGATTGTAAATGACTAAGCCAATCTGAAGACCAGCGCTTCCAAAATTGTTGAAGTTGTCGTGGTAATTTAAAATATTGTCGAGTAGGCGAGACATCCAAAACAGCTGGTTCAGGTGGAGCAAGTAATGAATCGCCGATCAGAAAATGGCCAGGGGTTAATACGGCTAGGTCGTCACTGTCTGTTGTTAACCCGCACAGCGGTCGAGAATTTAGGCACGACTCAATTCTTGCCAGTACTGTGGATAGTTCTTCAAATGTGAGCGGTGTACCATTGCAAATACGTTTCAAATGATGTTTTAGTGCCTTTACATTTGCTTCCCATAATCCCCCAAAATTTGGCGAATGTGGCGGATTAAAATGCCATTGGATGCCCTTGCTAGCCAAAAATGGTACGATATCACTTTGAAGTGACTCACGAAATTTTTGTGCTTGTATTTTAAGTACCTTGTCAGTACCCATAAAGTTTGTGTCGCAATCGCTATACATATCATGACAAAGACCGCGGCGACCAATAAAACGTTGCAGGGCGCATAAAAAATCATAAGTTGACATACCAGAAACGGCTTCGAAATGCACAGCTTTAGTTCCTAAACAAATAAAAAGGGCAATGTAGCCTTTGTATGTGGTATGCCCGCGATAACGTGATGCTTTGAGTTCAATGGCTCCTGTGTAATCAACACCCGTAGCCGAAAATGGACGAACGTTTGTTGTAACTCTTGGTTCTGGTAAATCTCCCATTAGCTGTGTCGAACATTGCGGTCTTTGACGGAAGCAGACGATGCATTTTTTAATTTTAGCTGCGATTGTTTTGCGAGCATGAATTATCCAAAAGCGTTTGCGAAGAAATGCTGAGGTAAGTTGAATCCCCCCATGGAGTGTTGATTGATGAGCAAAATCAATTAGTAGCTGCGTAAAACGATGATTTTTCGGTATAATGATCGGATGCTTTTCACGGTAAGGAATTTTCGCGTGCTGTAAACGACCTCGCACCCTAATAATCTTGTTATCGTCTAAAAACGGAGTTAAGCTGATAAGATCACTTTTACTTGACATCATTTCGTGTCTTGAAAGCGCCTTAAGCTCGGCGTAAAAACATTGTTTCTGAATAATCCGAACTAAACAAATGA
>NW_023459442.1:0-5122 GCF_013731165.1 Rhagoletis pomonella | reverse complement strand
CTCGGCGTAAAAACATTGTTTCTGAATAATCCGAACTAAACAAATGAGACTGTCGTGTAACTCGGCAGCTGTTAGTGAACCTAATCGACGACTTTCTTGGGAATTTGTAAGATTGTGCTTAACTCGCCTTAATATTGCAGTGATGCGTACCAAACGAGTATAAGACGAGTACCTATCGAACAAAGGCAGCTCCTCACTGGCTTCAATAGCAACGTTGACTAATTGTTCGAGGTTTTCTTCTTCCTCTAAAAAGGTCCAATCCGAAACCGGCCATTTGTCTTTAGATTTGCACAACCAAGTCGGGCCATGCTAATACAAATCGCAATCTATAAGTTGAACTGGTGTTAAGCCTCTTGACGAGTAATCGGCAGGGTTTTCATGTGTCGAAACGTGATGCCATTGCTTGAAGTGTGATTCGGTATGAATGAGTCCAATACGATTAGCGACGAATACAGGCCAGCGATTGATATCACCTCTTATCCAGGACAAAACTATTGTAGCATCCGTCCAATAATAGACCTTTATTTGGTTTGCGGGGATATTTATGTGTTTTAGTACCCATTTGACCAGTGTGATGCTTAACACTGCTGCACAGAGTTCGATACGAGGAATGCATATTGGTGGTTTTGGTGTTACCTTACTTTTGCCTGTGATAATGTTAGTATGATAATTATCCTGTTCATCTTTAACGCGAAGATATATGTCGGATGCGTAAGCTTGTGTGGAACCATCACTGAATGCATGAATTTCGACGAATTCGATTGTGGAAGGTAACTATTTCAACCAGCGCGGAATTTGAATTTTCTTAATAACTTGTAGATCGAATTTAATTTGTTTCCATTCATTGAGCAAGCCCTCTGCAAGAGGTTCGTCCAAATCTAAGTTGAACGACCACAAATGTTTCAGAAATATCTTCACAGTGACGATAACGGGATTAATCAAGCCTAAAGGATCAAATAGTCTCGATATTGCCGAAAGCACGGTACGCTTTGTAACGGATTTATGGTTGACATTGATATCAAAATTGAGCTTATAACGAAAACTGTCGCTATTTGGCTGCCAACGCATGCCTAATGTTTTCATTGTTTCATCACTGTTTAACTCGAGAGCAGTCGCACTACAATGTTGGTCTGGGGGAATTAATTTGAGTAATTTCGCCGAATTGCTAGCCCACTTGTGAAGTTTCATGCCGGCTGAAGCAAAGGCTGCTTGTGTTTGATTCCGAATTTCAATAGTTTTTTCCACAGTTTCACTTCCTGCGTAAACATCATCGACGTATATCTCTCTCATTAACACTGGTTCGGCCAACGGATAACGCTGACGTTCATCGCGCGCTATTCGATGTATAGTTTCGTTTGCCAAGTATGGTGCTGACGCGGTGCCGAATGTTACCGTTGTAAGTTTATATTCTGTAATTTGACCATCTGGGTTGCGCCAAATAATTCGTTGGTATTCAGAATCTTCTTCATGCATATCGGTACAACGGAACATTTTTTCGATGTCCGCAGTGACGACGTAAACATGTAGACGCCAGTTCAATAAAACTGCTGGCAAATCGTTTAGGAGTCGTGGACCAGTGCAAAGAATGTTATTTAATGATTTACCATTGGAAGATTTGGCTGAAGCATCATAAACAACGCGACACTTTGTTGTCAGGCTATCTTCCTTAATCACGGCATGATGAGGCAATGTGCAACATGAATACGATGGTTGATTGTTGTGGAACTGCAAATGTTGTTCTTCGGTAGTTGTGACATGCCTTATTTGATTGAGATCGAAATACTCTTTAATTGTTGCATTGTATTGATCTCGGATGTTGGGATTGTTGTTGAATTTACGCTCAAGTGAATAAAAACGATTAACGATTACGAACTGTAGTTTTTTGGTAGTAGTTTTGACACCATATCTCCTCAGGTGTGTATTGTTCCTCCATTGGAATACTTTCAAGAGCGTAAAACTGCTTAACAAACGCATCCAAATTTTTCAACGAAATGTAAGAACAATTTGTTATGATGTCTGATTTTTCCGGGTTTGAAATTGATATTGCTTTACCCGATACAATCCAGCCGAAAGCTGTTTGTTGTATAATGGGTTCATCGCTTTGACCCTTTCGAACCGATAAGTATATCGATAGGTGTTGATCGATAAAATTCGGGGTCAGCCAATTCGAGATCACGTAAGTGAGGCCAATCATGATATGAGATAATTTTTACTGGTAAATCTTCGTTAACATTTTTAACGATTTTCCCAATGTGCGTTGACCATTTGTTAGTTTGATATCAGTTCTGATAGGCCAGCGTCTCAACTTAAGTGTTTGGACAGCACGCTCGCTAACTAAAGCTCCGGCGGAGCCTTGATCGATGAAGGTACGCAATAAAATGACCGAGCTGTCAGCACACTTAACTTTGACTACCGCTGTGGATAAAAGTACATTGGTTTTCGAAGTGAACTTGGTTACGTTCGACAGTAATGGGACAATTTCCGAGCGAATGTGATTAGCACTGATGGTACGATTAGTTGATGCGGACGTAGACGATGTCGCCGCTCCGCGGGCAGATGATGATGAATTGTTTATGGGTGGAGGAAAATGCAATAATGTGTGGTGTCGTTTACCACATTGTTGCCAGTTCCGATTACTTGGGCATGTAGAAACCAAATGTGTAGAACTAAGACAATTGACGCAAAGCTTGTTGTTATCAACGATAGTTTTGCGCTCGAAACAATCCATTACTAGAAATTTCGGACAACGTCGAATGATGTGCGCTTCTTTACACGCGGTACAACTAATGTGTTTACTGTCGATCGAACTTGTAGTATAGTTCACCCTTGTCTCACGACGAAAATTAGGTTTAGGGTTTGATTATGATTTTGAACTCGACCTTTGGTGGACAGATAAAGCCGCTTTTGAGTCACTATAGCTCGATTTTAATTCAATTGCCTCGAGCGTACGATAACGAACTTCTATGAAGTCACAAAATTGTTTAAATGTTGGAATATCCTTTGAATTTCCCAACTCTTGTTCCCAGAATTGATGTGTTTCACGAGGTAGTTTACTTATAAGAAAATGTACAAAAACTTGATCGCATTCGTCAACCTTGATACCTAAATTGCGTAATGCACTGAGGCACGAACGTGATGTGTCGATTAAGTTTTTCAACCTTGATGAATTCTCCTTGGCCACATTCGGTTGAGAAAAAAAACAAATGCATACAATGAGTAAACAAAACTCTAGAATTATTGTAACGACCTACCAACGTTTGCCATTCTCGATACTAGAAATTTGAATGTTATTATGAATTAGACGGAGATAAGCATCATAAAAGGCAGGCCAGTCGGTGTAGCTACCACTAAAGCTTGGCACTGTTAATTTCGGTAATCGAACAGCCGGTGCAATTGTTTCGTTTCTTGCCAGCGTTCGATTATTCGCTGCGCTTGGGTCTGCCATAGATAATAATGTCGTTGGATATTTGATTTTGAATGCTTAACGATTTCACTTCGAGCCGATAAATACAATTCCTCGAAATTAGTAGCGAATTCCTCAGTATAGTAGGAGTGATCGGTCTCGAGTTCCGACCGAAGTAGTTGAGCGTGATTTTTCTCAAATTTGTGGTAGCAATGCGTCAATGTTTTGATTCTGGTTTCAAAGTATGTAATAGTTTTTCGCGCTTCAGGGTACTTTTTGAAGTTTTTTAGCGCCGTGTTGACTTGACGATATAAATCCAATTGCAATGTATAGATGTCCAACGGTGAAGTTTCGGAATTCATTTTGCTGTAAACCAAGCACTCAAGACAACAATAAGTACACACTCACCTCGTTTTCTTAAACGTTCGCTCTGATGCGAGTAATTGTGGTGTTGATTTTGTGTCCAAAGCAGAGGTCACTTGAAAGTCAATCTGCGATGTTCTTCGATGATATTGCAGCGCCAATTGTTCTTTATGTGCTGCCTACTGCGATTACGGTAAACGAGCCAACGATGATAATTTGTTGGTCGAAATTTGCGAGACAGAGCAGTGGAATCCAATGTGAAAGCAGCAACAACGGGATCGATTTGCTTTGTGGTGAACGATATGACCGCGACAGAAGAAAAACTAATGATGAGCCGGTGTATTTGCACAGTTATCTATTCGATTTGATGCTCCAAATTGTTCACAGTGACACAGTTTGATGAGAATGTTATCCATTAAACATTTGCTAAAATGTCAATTGTGTTATCGTTGTTAATGCTAATTTTGCAGATTGGCCTCACCCGGGGCACCAACTGTTTGTGCGTAGATTCGCAGTGTACAAAGGGTGAAGCCGACAACTGTAGTTAGTTTTATTTTTAATTAATATGAATTTATTAACAACGATATTTAGTCTTTACAACAAATAAACTGATATTGTTTTATTGTAGTTGGAACTTATAAATTATGCTAGTTTAATGAACAAATAAAACTGCCAGGAAATTAATTTTTGTAGTGGAGATGACGACTGTAGAACGGCGACTGACAAAAACTCTTTAGCTCGAACAGGTATTCGTGTATGTACACATATGTACATATATATATATCGCGGGCGTAAGAGAACGTCATTGCTCCACTATGAGCACGCTATCGCATGATCCAATTTGCTTCTCGTTCGTGGATGTTGCTCCCAGAGTGAGTGATTTAGATAAATAAATTTTGAATTATAAGGTGCGTTCACGCAACCGCCTTTACCGTTTTCATTACATGTTTTGAATATTCGCCAAATCGGATCATAAAAAATATTTTTAGTAATAATAATAGATTGGCGCTTACACATATGTTAGTGTTTGGCCGAGCTTCTCCTCTGATTTGTGGCGTGCTCCTTGATGTTGTCACACAAAGCGGAGGGACCTACAGTTTTACGCCGACTCCGAACGGCGATTATATTTTTATAAGAAGCTATATTTCATGGCAGTAATACACTCGGAGGTCTGCCATTGCATGCCGAGGGACGACCGCTGTTAAGAAAAAACCTTTTTTCTATATTTTTGCGATGTTGCTTTGACCAGGGCGTTGCGGAGTGGAAGCGCGCACTGCTTAGCACTACACCACAGCGGCCGGCACCTCCCATACAAACCGAATATTCATACTGCATATCTCTGGAAGTGTTCATGGT
>NW_023459441.1:27097-58114 GCF_013731165.1 Rhagoletis pomonella | reverse complement strand
CCCGATACTTATTCGAAAAAATTTAAGCTGAATTCTCCATTCAGCTAAGCAATAATTAACCTTTATTGTGAAGCAATAACGCTACAATACCGCACTTTTTCTACCAAGCGTTCAAACTATCATTAGCTGCATTTAGTGAAAATGGTTACTGCTGAACATTATTTTTTTATGCGAAAAAATATCTTCGCAAAAATATGACTAAATATTTTTTTTTAATTAATCCCTAATTTTTTAAATCCTTAATTTTTTCGCTTTCACAAATTTTGCTTTTAACTCACTAAGTTTATTCGTGTAATCTTGCTGAATATACGTATTTCCGGAAAAAGTGTGCACTGAATTGTTTAAATCTTTATTCAGCTCAGCTGAATTAAATTTAAATTACTTTTGTAACCATATTATTCTACACTACAATAAAGCTATACGAATTAGTTTGCTGAATATCCCTAAAAAATGTTATTCAGCTCAGCTGAATACACAATTTTCTTAATCTGTTTTCTAAGATGCCTTACTCCAAGAACTTACTCCAAGTTCTTGTGTTTGCTGACACTCAACGAGTGCTGGCTCGTATGCCTCCATGCGATACATTGAAAGGCCAAAAATATATATTTATTTTAATGCTAACTTTTCAAGTGTTATTTAAAAAGGAAAAAAATTCCATGCATATTTATTTATGCTGTTTACTCCTTTACTTTTCAAGCTTTTGCAATACATATGTATGTATGTATCGTATAAAATTTTCGGTTTAATTAACCTAATTCCACAAGCCATGCTGTCTGCCGAGCGAGGCGATTTTCAAGTAGCCGCTAAGTTTTTTCGCAAATATGTATACGCCGCACACATATCAATTAATTTATGTGCGTAATAATGTGCGTGTATAAGCTTAACTTGCGCCATTGACTGCCAGCAAAAAAAGAAGTGCCTTCAATGAAGCATATGTACCTACATATATACATAAGTACATATGTACATATGTATGCCATGCATGCAACTGATTCACGACAAACGCGGCGTGCAGCCATTCACGTGCATCACCAACAACCAAAACCCACCAGCATCGCCGTCATCGTCGCGGGCATTCCAGTTGACAATCACTCATAGCCAGAAAAGGCGCCAACTTAAAGGTGCTATGAGCACCAACAACAAATCATGCCTATGATGGTGCTGCTGTTTCGTTGTCATGCTTGGTCACATTGCTTTTGCTTTTACAGCCATCATCATTGCCGTAGCTGTTGAGCGCTTCGGTCGTGTCGTCTTCTTCTCCAACTACTAACTACAGTATCGGTCATATCTATAGCACACCATTTTAAAGTGATATTGTGTGCCACTTATGTTTATTTATTTATTTTTAATAATTTTCAATTAAAATACAATTCTTTCTCTAATAAAACCCATATAAACCCAAGTTTAAAAACTTGTAGAAAACTACAAAAAAGGCCAACAAATTTTCATCTAAATTTCAAACTTTTTTCTCGGAAGTGTTTGAATTTTTCTGAATACACAGTTTTGTAGCCCAATCAATTTTAGTCTGATAATGTGCAAGATTCAAGTGGCTAAAAGTTACCGTTGATTTTTTAGAATTTTCTTCGCCAAAGATGTTGGGGTTTTCTTCCATATACAAATAAATTGAGTTTATTCATTATATGGAAGCTAATGCGACAAAAAAAAATTCAAAAAAATTAACGGTAGTTCGTAGCCACTTGAAATTTGCACATTATCAGACTAAAATTGCAGGGGCTAAGAAACTGTGTACTCAAAAAAATTCTAACACTTCCGGGAAAAAAGTTTCAAATTTAGGTGAAAATTTGTTACACTTTTTTGTAGTTTTCTACAAATTGTTGAACTTGGGTATATATGGGGTTTGTCTGAGAATGAAGTAAATTTTAATTGAAAATTCTTAAAAATAAATAAATAAACATAAGGGGCACTCAATATCACTTGGAAATGGCGTGCTATAGATATTACCGATACTGTACATACATTGCATGGCAGGTATGTGGGTCTGTGGGCCAACTGCACGCCAAGTGACATAATTAATACAAATGCTGTCGTTGACTGCCAAACCATCGCCAAATACCTAATACGAGTAGAGTGTTGTTTACTTTTTGTTGTGTTGGGGATTTTTTGCTACCTCACACCATTCATTTATGCAGCCTCTAATTAAAGCGCCCGTACTTTGTAACAAAACTTAGCAATTTTACTAAACAAACTTTGCAAGTGGTATGTGTGTGTGTGCTTTGGCGCTAACGCGCATGCGCATGTGTAGCCAGTTAAATAAATAAATGCCTTTGGAGTTGCGGCTGCTATTGGGCACACGCTTTAGTGCATAAACGTATTATTAAATTCTGATTTATGATTCCTCCAACCGTCTATTAATTGCTGTCTGCGGATGTGCATGCTTTCATAAAGACGTACACATATTTATGCACTTGCATTTATCATTTTGACTACAAGTGAATGTATAGTAGTTTGCAATGCTCTATTAAGTGCAGAGAAAATTGAGTGTTGAACATTTTCTCACAATTAGCTTGCGATTAAAATATGATTTCTGGATGGAAATTGGGTTGGTCTTTTTTTTTTGGAAATAATTATTGGTAATTGCATCTGTGCTGTCATTTAAATATAGTAATAAAGTCGTGACATTGTTGGAAGGAAGGGATATTTAACAAATTATATGATGTAGGTAAGCTAAAAATTCGTGGTGAGAATTAGTAAATAGCATAGCGAAAACGATAGGCTCGTTGGCTTTCTTAAGTTATTTGTAAGCTGATAACAGACGAAGTGCCGTTTTCTCAAGTAGGGTTTAAAATTTATCTGCACTTTATATCCAAATTTTCATCTGAAAAAATGTGTTTGAAAGCCAAATAAATTGCAATTGCAGCTTCTCGACGTTAAGCTTTCCTTGCGTTGTTCCGTCTATCTCAACATACGATCGATTTGGTTTCTCGTTTCTCGATCTGAAGACAGCCGAGTAGCTTGGTGGATGTTCTCATGCTGGAACCTAGTACTACATATTACCATGTTTCGTGGCCCCGGCAAAGTCGATCAGCCTCAGTCCGTTATCGGACGTTTCGTCATGGAGGCTGAATTTTCCGGCAGCGGCGCCAAAGATCCCTTCCTTGCCCACCTTGGCATTAAAATCGGCGAGCACGATTTTGACATCGTGTCGGGGGCGGCGCTCATATGTGCGTTCCAAGCGCTCATAGAAGAGATCCTTGGACGCCTCGTCCTTCTCTTCCGTCGGGGCATGGGCGCAGATGAGCGAGATGTTGAAGAATCTAGCTTTGATACGGATTGTGGCTAGACGTTCGTCCACCGAGGTGAACGCCAGTACTCGGCGATGGAGTATCTCTCCTACCACGAATCCAACACCGAATTTGCGCTCCTTTACGTGGCAACTGTAGTAGACGTCGCAAGGCTTCACACTTTTTTCCCCTGCACCGTCCATCGCATTTTTTGGATGGCGGTGATGTCAGCCTTTGTCTTCCCGAGGACATCAACCAGCCGGGCAGAGACACTTTCCCCATTAAGGGTCCGGATATTCCAGGTGCATACCCTCAAATCATAGTCCTTTATACGTTTGCCGTGATCGTCATCAAAAAAAGGCGGTCTCATCTGAGGCTTGTTGTAATTTTTCATTCGGCGCGGTTTTAGCGTGGCGGGACCCAAACCCAGCGCACGCGAAGTTTTACGCCTTCTGACTTTAGCTCGCCCCCAAACGGGTGTTTGGTCCGGACGTTGTGAGCTGCGATTTGAACCGTACGCACAAGAACCGCTTCTGGCTACTCCCAGGTGAATGGCAGTCAAAAGTTTTCCCCTTCTGCGCACGGAACCATCTTCCAAAACTTGCACATTATTACAGTAAAATTTAATGGGCTATAAAACTGCATATTCAAAAAAATTCTAAAAAAAGTTTAAAAAATTTGTAAATTTGTAATGTACTCATTTTACTCAACTTCGGTGTAAAAAACAAAAATCATAACTCAAATTATTGTGGAGTGCACCCCATAATACTATACTTAAATATTGCGCAATACTCAGAGCTACCATTGTGATTTTTTTTTAGTTTTTTTTTTTGGGATGGCATATTTTCAAAAACTAACTTTTTTTATTAAAAAATTTTTATGTGGAAAATTTTTCAAGAAAAAATTTTTTTTAATATTTTTTATAGGGAATTTCGATGTGTGTATGAGTGATTTTTTCGATAAAAACATTTTAATTGCGTATGCAAGTTTACTTTGAGCAAATTTTGAGCACTGGTTGGAGAAATCTTCAAATTAAAATTTTAGAATAAGCAAGTGCCTATCTGTCACAGAATATGTAGTCTTTTAATGTAAGTAGTATATCAGGCAATTATATACACTCGATTAAATATTCAGGGCAAATACAAGATAAGCCGTTAATCAAGAGCGGCTTTCGGGCTCGCGGAATACCGCTACCACCTCAGTAAAATTAATCTTTCAGGCACTAACGTCTGCCGCTTCTGTGAATTATACAAAGTAAGACTATAACAAATTCTCAATATAGACCTCAAGGTAGGATGCGTATGTAAAACAAAGCCACAAATAGCAATAAAAGTAAAATCCTATTCTTTAGGTTTTGAAAATGTTTTCAAAAAAAAAAATTTCGCTAAGTACTATTTTACTAAAAAAAAAAATCACTGCTATTTTTCATCATTTGATGGCATTTTTTGTCAAATTTTGACAACATATCAAAAAAAACAATTTTTTAATAAATTGTAACTTAAAATTCCGGGGAATTCCTAATTAAAACATAAACGTACTATGACAATCAGAAAAAGTGGGTCAAGTTGAAATTTTCGCTTTTTTTAACTTTTTACTATTATCTCTTTTTTTCGTTTTGTAAACAATTGCTGGTCGTTTGCTCAACTCACTTTTTGCGCGCTGTTAACCGCACGAGTGATGCATTCTGGTGAAATTAGCCGTGCGCCAGACATCAGTTGCCAGACAAGCAACGTCATGACTATGCACACGTACATACATACATACGTACATACATACGTGCATATGTATGTATGTGCATAAATGAACGCAATTACACCGGCTATTCCACGTGTTGCATAAGCGCCTACAAATTGTTTCTTTTTTATTTTACTTAATATTTCCTTTGTTATTTTTTGTTGTTGTGAAGCTGTGCGCTAATTTGCTGTCAAAGCAGTTATTGTTGACGTTGTTGCGACTTTGCTTCATACATATCTACATACATTTTGCCGATGTTGGCACAGAAAGCAATTTCATTACAAAATGTCACGCAGCAAAAGCGGCAACACCTACTACAACAAACATTAATTATTTGGGTGTTGTTGTTGTTGTTGTAGTTATTGTCGCTGCCTTCAACTCTGTCGCAAAGTAGGCGCAGCGCATCAAAATGAAATGTATGTATGTAAGTATGTACATTCAGATGCAGACAGTTTGCGTGGAATGTGGGGGGTTTACGCATCAAAACCGCTTTGGAACGTCTCAACTTGCCGCAACTGATGATTGATTCATCAAAGCGTGATAGTCAAACAAAATCTTGCTACATGTTTGTATGGCTATTTGTGTTTTTTTTCCGTTGAGTAGTTATTAACATCTCATTTCCCACTCCTCCTTTCTTCATTGGCTTAAATTTCAGTTCACTACTAAAAAGTGCGTATGTATGGTGTTTAATATTAAAAACTACTTTTATACAGAAGGAAGAAACTAGCGTGCATCGAGTTTTTCCACCGGATCTTTGACAAATAATATTCGATCAGACTAACAGATTTTTAATTATGCCATCATCGAATCTCCCTATAACTAGCCATTGAACATTTCTGCTTGGAATCCCTTTCGGCGTTTTCATTTTACTCCCATCGTAGACGATAATTTTTCATTGCAAGATCATCATAAAGTTAATAGCCATTTTTTCCTTAATCGATTCAAACTCCACATTAGTTATTGAGTAACTAGTTACACTACCTAGTTCGTTCTACCCCTGGTCCAGTAGACATAAAATACACAAATTCCAAAAGGCGACTTTTTTCGTACTAAGTTTAACTTTCCTGTAGGCTTTGAATTGAAATGCACATACATATGTATGAGTTTTTGTCTGTTTACTTGCTCAGCACGTTGACCGCATTATCACCAAGCATTGGCAGCAGCAGCAGCAGCAACAGCAACAACAACTGCAATAACCAAACGTAGTAGGAAGGTGAGCAATAACTACGGTGACCAGATTTCTGTGGAAAAAAATCGGGACATTTTTAATGCATCGAGACCGAACATACAATTTTGTTTTTAGAATAAAAGGATATAACATCTTTTAATACAGTTTTATTTAAAACAAAAGAAAGAGAAGCAAACTTGAAAAATTATCGCAAAAATTTATACACGCAATTTTTACGGTGGCGAGAACGTCAGTAGTGAAGAGACATTTAGGCTACTTTTCTTTGTTTAAAATTTTTGTTTTACTTTTTATGAAAATATAGAGTACTGTCTAAAAACCAGCGTAAATTAAAATTTCAAAACTTTGAATTTTAAAAAATGCTGCTAAAAATGTTGAACATTTTAAACAGATTTTTTAGAATTGTTTGAGTATACCCATCCAATTCAAAGTGCAAGTTTGAAGTAGCTTGGACTTACCGTTGATTTTTGGCAATTTTTTGTTCGTTTTCTTCCATACAAAGTATAATGAGCAACACCTTCCACAAAACAAATTTACCAAAAATCAACGGTACTTAAAATTTCTATTTTGATTTGAATTGGCTCAACTCGATATTTTGAAGAAACTTTGTCGAACTGCGCTAATTTTTGTACAAGGTTGGAAATTTTGAATTGCATGGTCTTTGTTCAATAAGGAGCTACACTTTCATAAAAATAAAAAACCTTAAATAGATCTAAAAAATCTTTTCCTTATTTATATTTTTGTCACTGTATCTATATCTTATATTTTTCCTATCCATGAATTTTTTGAGGGAATTAATATAATTTTTTGTAATTTCACTTAATTCAAGTTAAAACAATTTCATTAAAAAAAAAACTTAACAAATAATTATAGAAACCTTAAAAAAAGTTCAGCCAAGAGTGATAGACTGCGATGTATAGGGAGAGTACCAGTTTTATAGCATAAAACATAACATAACGCATGTGCTGCCAAGTTTATAAAAATATTTTTTTTTTGGGTCTTAGTACAGGGAAACCCATTTTAAATTAATAAATAAAACACTGAAAATCGGGACATAATCGGTACAAATATAAAAAAATCGGGACACTTATGCATCCCGACTTTTAAAAAATCGGTACTGTCCCGCCAAAATCGGTACGAATGGTCACCGTAGTAATAAATGATTACAATCGAGCGCCGCAAAGCAACATTTGTTAATAGCACACATTGTTATGCGTGAGCAGCAATTCACACCTACATACCAAACGTTTTTATAAGTACATATATAAATATGTAATTATTGTTATTACTTCACAGGTACATACATTTTTACATGTGTAAAATAAATTTGCAATGTGAAAACAAATTTTTGAAATATTTCTTTGGTTTATTGTTTAATTTCAACAAACCTACTTGTTATTTTTCATTCCATCAACTTGTATAAATATATGTATGTATATGAAAACATATGCTTATTTTAGTATCTGTTCGTATGTATGTAAGTACTTTTTTGTTACTCTAATAACAATTGTCTAATACATTTTTTCTTTCACTGTTATTGCCGGCATATTACAAGTAATTGCTAGCAATGGTTATATTGTTGGCGCAATATGGCATCACTTGATTTTTTTTTTTTTTTGTTTGATTTCAACTTCAACACTTTTCTCACGGTTACAATGACCCAATGCCCTCATAGGTATACGAAAAAATATGTTTTTAAATATTTTATAATATAGATAGGTATACATACAGTACTCGTACTTAGTCATACATTAGTTTGTTACACGAGTAATATGAAGTCATTGAAATTCACAGTATCTGCAATTTTTATGTTGGGAAAAAAACTGAAATAAAAAGGCAACTACATATATATGCAACTAGCAACTAAAATATTAAAAAAGAGCTAAAGCTTTATAAGTTGACATTTTCATATACTTTATCAATCAATTTGTAAAACATGTTAAAACATTTGAATTAACCATTTCTGCTGCAGTGTACTTAGACATGCCTTCGTTAAAACTCTCCCTATTGTTTTGGCTAACTTCAAAATAAATGCCATTCAAGAAAAACCTCCATCAGCAATAGCATTTGAAATTCAATTTAAATATATGCAACATAAGATTTTTAAAAAGCAATACATTTTTATTTAATTATAACTATGCAAAATTCATAGAAATCAATATAGCAACATTCCAGCAAATTTTCTAATATTTCTTTACGCTCGAAGCTAAATTGCAACACACATCGCCGATACAGACACGCAAAGAGATATCATTGTACAAAAAAAAAAAAAAACACGAAAATTCCCAGCAGCAAAAATGCATATGCATGCACACACACATACATATGTAGATACTCAGCAACATCCGCACACATTTATGAATACCCTGCAGAAAAAATTATCACTTGATAAAAAAAAAAATCAACAGGTATGTGGTTTTAGTTAGGGACCGCAGGGACAGCAGAATGCACATAAAAATTTAAATTTTTTTTATATTATGTTCAACCTTTTTATTGAGCTTGAGGCCGTTTTTTAATGAAAAACTGCTGTAGAAAAGTAACAATAATTTATAAAAATGGTAGAAGTGGTAGCTATTTCGGAGATCACCACATCTCCTCATCAGACTTCTTCAGTGGGATTCGATCCAACGACCCCAGCTGACGCAGCCATGTGCCTACGCACTGTGCTAACTTCGCCTTATAAACTGTTGTTGGTTTTTTCACTTTTTTCATATGAGCCAACTATAATCAAGCGCGGCTATTACGCTGCAATTCACACTTAATCATGTGGTTGTTGGTTTTGTTGGTTTTTCTTAATAATTCTAGCTTCAGAATATTTAACTTTTAGGCCTTCTCATCCTTAAGTTATTTGTTTTTTGTTATTTCTTGGCATTATAAAAATGATATTCAACAATTTTATTAGGTTTTTTTTATAGATATTTTCTGCCCAAAAGTAGTTAATGACAAGTTAGACGACACCTATCCACCTTTGACTATGTCGGGACCGTCGCCATACAAATATAGTTGGCTTTCGTCAAAGAAAATACATATGTCAACGTCAAGTTAACTTAGGCTGCGTCTTACTAAATTCTTTTAATGGGAAATTAATTTTAATTCGATTTTTTATTTAATTCTCACTTAATTTTTTTTAGTTTAGTTAAGTTTTTATTTAAGTGAGTGAAAATATGGCAGCACCGTGCTAATGTAGGCAATGCAAGCAGGGCTGGTATACAATTCTGCAATTAATTTTAATCTAAGTGAGCAGCATAGGTCACTTAAATTAAAATTAAAAACAAATTAAAATTGACTGGTGAAACCGAAAATTCGAAAAACGAAATAATTTTCACTTAAATGAATCTGGTGCAACACATTCTTATAATAGTTTTTTTTTTTATTTTTTTTTTTTTTTTTATTTTTAGTAGTTAGATACATTTCCTATAGGGTACATACATAAGAGCAAGTACATCGACATGTTGAGTTATTCGCGCACTTCCAACGCTTCAGCGGCCACTTTGATTAAAGCATCGACTCTGACTCTGGCTCTGGCTGTGGCTGTGGCTGTTGGCTGTTGGCTGTTGTCGGTGCTTGTGGCTCTGTGGCTCTATGGCGGTGCGCATGTGTGTCACGGTCGTTCCAATGGGCAATTGCTGAATATTGTGGCAGCTATTTGTTTGAGTTGTTGTTATTGTTATTGTTGTTGTTATCGCTATTGGTTGCCACTGCGCGCTAGAAAACTAATAACAAAATATTGTTCATATGTTTGTAAATAGTTATGCCGTTTCACATGTGTGTGTGTGTGTGTGTGTGTGTGGATGCACTTAAGCCGGCAAAACGCAAAACTGCAACGGTAGTAAGCAAAGCTGTGAGCATAAACGTCGCTGCACGTCCGAGCAAAAATTTGAAAACAAAGCAATAACAAATCGTAAGCAATGACAGCAATGTTTTGCCCCGTTGCACCACCGCGCGCTGGGGGATGGTGCTGGTGTTTGTTTTTGTTTTTTTTTTTTTTGCAACAACTATCTATGTACTTAAAACAACATGTCATTGCAGAATAGTGCAAGTGTTTGTGTTATTTGTTGCACTTTTAAGTAGATTTTCACATTTGTTACGGTTTTTAAGTAACATTTATGTTTATTTGTTTACGACGACGCGTACACGTATGTATGTATTTGCCATGTCTCGCTCGCTTGTTTCAGTATCTACATACATATATTTTTTTCCTTCAATAATTTTGCTCTTACAAAATACTAAAATGACAACAAATCACATACAAGCGTACAAAATGACAGCAGCCAATATGTAGGTAAATATTCGAACATAATGCATTTTTCACGGTATTCAATTATCAGTAATTGCCTTGCAACATGCAACCTATTTTTCAGCAACTTGCATCGCAAAAGAAACTTATTTCGGTTGGGTCGTTTGCTATCAGACAATTACACAAATGAATTTCTTAATTTAAAAAAAAAAACAAACAGTTTTACATTTTTCAATTAACAGTTAATATAACTTAAGTTCGCTTTTTATAAAAAAAATATATATATATAGAAAACTCATCAGCCGCAAATGCAAGGGCATTTTGTTCATCGTATTGGTTTTTTTTTTTGTCTTTCCAGAAACATTTACTTCAATCTTAGAAAAGTGTGAGGTAATGGTGTGGTTCTTTGGCTGCATTGCAGAGTACCTCTGTTTTTTTTTCTATGACGGAAATCCAAGGCATTCGTCCATTATTCGTCCAAATTCTCTTTAGATTTAACAAGTCTGCATATCTTACCCCTTATTTCTAGGCAGTGCAAAAATTGCATGCCCATTTATCTTTAGATTACTTCAAAGAAGAGTTATTCAAGTTTTTCTTAAACCACTCTTTAAAAAACTAAAAAGCAGCATCAAAAATCTCATTCCACTCAATTCAGCTTCAAACTCTCGATTTCAGCGATTCCGTTGAAAATATTTTTAAATATTTTTATTCAGATTTTTTAAGCTTAAACTGTTTTTTCAAAAAGTTCTTTAGAAACAATTTCTATGCATAAACAACTCTGTTTTTGCGGTATTTTCAAATCGGTCCAGCTCACATAAATCTTAATATTTTTTCGAAATATTTTGGTGGACGTCTTCAAATATAATAGATTTTGTAATCCTTGCAGAAAAACTGCAACTTTTTTTGGTGATGCAGTCTAATGTACATACCTACATACATGTGTATGCTTGTAGTTTTTATTGAATTTTAGTTGTATGAAACAAATTTGTAAGGATAAGAAAATATAAGTTTCTTTTTTAATTTAAGAGAATGTAAAAATTTTCACTATTGCGCCCTCTGGCTAAATGCTAAATAATGAAAACCTATTTTCGGAATTTGGCAAACTCCGGATTGATTTTAGACCTATGGTGTCTTCGGAAAATTTGCTTAGAATTACACGTAGAATCCTCCTACGCTATACGCCTATAGTCGAAAAAATTTGACAAGTCCTAACTTACATACAGTGACTCAAAAAGTGAAAAAATCCGGCAGCAAAAAATATAAGAAATTAAAAAATTATATAAAGTTTGAAACTTAAATTAAATTTGACTTGAAAGACGTTGTGAATATTAAAAAAAAAATCAACAAGTGAAGAGTTGTGTGAGTCACTCTATATTAAAGATAAGTATGGATTTCATACAAGAATGATAGAGTACAAGATTGGACCAATCGAGCTAAGAGCAACTGGGTGTGACGCCACATTATTTTGAGAATGGGAGTGTAAAGGATAATTTTGAAGTAGAAGAAGAAGAAGAAGAAGCGAACAAGTGGGGCGAAATAGTGATGAAAAACTAAGTTGAATTGTACCTGCTTTCAGCTACTTAAATTTGAACGTACATTCGGTACAAGCACAAATTTGGAACGTAGTAAAATATTGTTTCATGTAAGTAGAAAAATTGTTATGATACAAAAGGAAGATGTAGTCCACCAACTACCAAAAATCGATGCACATAAAAATACATGTTTACTGTTTAGGTATGTGTATCTACTTTTAGGTACAATATGATAATTTAGTATTCATCACTAGTGCGCAAAAATAATAATGTGACGTCAGCGAAAGAGTGGATGCTGTCAAATCGAGAAAGAGAGGACTAGCGTTCCGTGGAAAGCGCCACCATTGTTTTGCTGCATCGTGGATTTCATAGTTTATCTTTACTAATTAAAATCAATAGAACTCGTTATAATTCGGAGACTGTCCATTTCATTTAAATGCTCATTGGCTTAGCGACAAGTGACCAAATCGTGATCAACCTATCAAAATGTGCATCTTAATTTTTTTCTCAACTGGACTTGAAACCAACGGTACTAAAATATTTATCACTCCAAGCGTATTTTCCGCAAATTTCGATTGCCTCTCACTTTCGCTGCTGTAGTTCAGTTTTTTAGTAGTAGTAGTAGTTTAGAGTTACATACATAGTATAAATATCTTTGGTTGGCAATAACAAACGCCGCCAGCTATCTAGCATCTCATCGCTCAGATGCCACTCAATTCGAAGATTCAAAGCAAATTGGTCCCGCGTTGCTAAGTTAAAAAAAACGATTCTACAGCATACAAATTATAGGATTCCCCGCAGAATCATCCGGGCAGCCAAATGTTAGAAACATCATTAAATCACTTTGCATATGTATATGAATGTATATTAGTGTGTTTATAAGTTTCTAGCGCAAAAGAAATGCGCTCGCAATTCAAGGGAGAGAAAAAAAGTAAAAGAATTTAATAACTTTTACTAATTTGCTATCATTCAGCTGTATGTACAAACATAAATATGTTGGCTATTGGGTTTTTACATATAAATTTACATACATAGGTACATACATATGTTTACTACTCACACTGGTACCAACTGGTGCCGATTTGGCTGAAAGGTTCAAAACATTTCACTATTTATTATTCATAAATGATTATTTTTTGTTAATAATTGGCCGCAAACTATTGAAACTAAATATGAAGTGGGAAAAAGGTTCTCCCTTCAGCCAGTTTACTTCTGAACGTGTAACTGTTAAGATCGCGCAATAGAAGTGGACGATAGTGTTTATTTAGTAGAACGAAGAAGTGCTGATTACTCAAAAATTAGTGGAGTACACGAAAGTGGCGAGGTATTATTTGGGAGATATTTTTTTAAATAATCTTAATGAAAACTGCTTCGTGCGGTGGCTTGTGCGTTTGTATTGAGGAATATCTGCGCTTCACTTTGTTGAACAGTGTTTTGGAGAGTTAAGAGTTATTCGCAGCGTATTCGTAAATGTGTATCTTTCGAAGTCAATGCAAGTGAGCAGTAGTTAGTTATCTATCACATAAATTTAAATCTAATAAAAATAATTTTAAAAAGCTTTTTTAAGATTTTGGTGGGTTTTTATATGGCGAAAAAAAAATTGAAAAACGAAAAAGTTCTTGAATTTAGAAATTTGTAGCAATACGAAAATTTTAGTTGGAAAAAATTTTAATAACAATGTATGGTTAATTTTTTGGTAAATTAATAACTCTACAAAATCTAAAATATTTGACTTTTCTAAAACGTCGCTGAGAACTTCAAAAATAACTTGTTATTATTGTAGTAAGCTTTAACATTTCGAAAAATTTGAACTCTACAAACTCTCCAACTCCTTGGTATGTCCATATTTTCACAAAAAATTTATTTAAAAATGTTTTTTAAGTCAACGTAATCTAAACAGTCTCCAGCCACGTCTCTTTCCAGTTTTGATGTTATTTAGCTACACAATTTTTTAATACTGCATTTTTGATGAATTAACACACAGTGAAATTCTAAATATATGACTTTTCGAAAACGTCGGTGAAAGAATGAAAACCAACTTACTTATTCCAGTAATGTTTAACATTTCCAAAAATTTAAACTCTACAAAGTCTCCGACTTTTCAGTAAATTCATATATTCACTAAACATTTATGTAAATATCAATTTTTTAAGTAACCGTATTCCATACTAAAATTTTTCAAATCCAAAAAATCTCCAACAACATTTCCCTTCTGTTTTGATATTATTTAACTACAAAATATTTTAATTCCCATATGCGGTTAAATTGTTGTTGCATTAAAAACTCTACAAAATCTAAAATATTTCACTTTGCGAAAACGTCGGCGAAAACTTTAAAACTAACTTTGTTATTCGAATTAAAAAAAATTGGAACTCCAGCTTTTTAGTAAGTCTATATTTTAACGAAAAATATATATAAATATCAATTTTCTACATGCTGAAATTTTTCGAATCCAAAAAGTCTCCAACAACCATCTCGCTTCTGTTTTGTGTGGTTAAATTTTTGGTGTATTAAAAACTCTACAAAATCTAAAACATTTCTCTTCTCGAAATCGTCGCCGAAAACTTACAAACACACTTCTTTATTGAAGTAAAATTTACGCTTATAAAAATTTTTACTCTGCAAAGTCTCCATCTTTATGTAGATAATTATCAATACTTATTAAGGAGCTGTCAAAATTTTTCCAATTAAGATTATTTTCACTTTTTGAATTAGCTCCCTAAACCATATTCCTATCACACAAAAAAAATATTAATTTTAATTATAAGCCCCAAAAGCTTGAATAAGCTTTGAAACTTTGCTTTTACTATGTATATAAAATAATCCACTAATACTCCACAAGTTTTTTTTTACACGGTATTGACATTAGCTCTATAATATGCTAATTTCGTATTGTCTGGAAAGTCGCGTGCCAACAATACTCTTGGGTATATATTACTAACCTACGCACACGCTGGCATATATATGTATTGACATTTGCATAAACGAACACAAAGATAAAGCAAAAGCGTGTCAGTGAACAAAATAATTCCCTTGGAGCCAATTAAGTATTTTTTCGATATCACCACCTAGATACACCAAGTATCCATCATTCGTACGCCGATCGTCACTTCACATGTGACAGCAAACTACTTCGACAGCTTTTTTTTTAACTATTTCTTTGTCTTGTAATTTGTTCTTGTAAATTTGTCTATATCTGCTTATTTTTCGCCACATCATTAATCAAGTCAATTTTTGCAGAACTTTGCCAAACAAGTAAATCAGTGAATGACCTAATCAGCAGATAGCGCTGGCTTACTTACGCACGTAACTAAATGTAGTATAGCCTCCGGGGTTTTGGTTTTGTGACGTGTATGAGCCAAAGAAATTCAGTGGTGAATGTAGTTGACGCTAGCAAGCTATTGGAATTTATATGCTGACGATAACTACTACTTATGTATGTACATAGTTCAATATTTGATAAAAAAAAAACTTTAAATTTAAACCTTCGAAGAGATAACCTCAAATTCGAAAGTTTGATTAGATTAATAAAATATGTAAAAAAATATGCAGGTTCCTCTTTTCTAACTTTTCCTTAAATATACAATCACTAAATCTCTACACAGCACTCTCCAAAAAAAAATTCATTAGAATGTTATAGAAAATTATATACACACAAATCCTCTACTGATTTTGTACTAGAATTGCTGGAAAAAATCTCTACACAATATTCTCCAAACAGTTTTGAGCCAAAATTTCTATCTACGAAAATATAAATCTTTACGATTTCTTATTTCTTAAAGCCTTATGAAAACTCCCTGTTTCCGTCGCAAAAGTTTAACTTGTAAGATACATGTCGCTACCTAAAGGTGAAAAATACCAAATCCATTTTTTTTTCAGAATTTAGTTTTTGATGCAGAATGGTAGGTTATACGAAACTACATCAATTTTTCGTGTCTCCTGAATAATTTCAAAAAATGTACTTGTTACCTTTTTACCCAAATTATCATTCGCAAATATTCTCGCTGTATGAAACTCTCCGAAGTTGTTTCACATAAAACTGTCATCTAAAACTAAAAGCTTTTGCATGGGCGTAATCTTTTCTGTGAAATTTACATGCTGTATAAAGTCTTCGATAAATTTCTATTTGTAAAGAATGTGAGAATAATGAAATTTGTAAACATTTCCTTGAAGGCAGAACTCTTAAAATATAATTGCTTTCTATTATCTTCTTTACGAGTCTCCACTCTCCATGAAAATCGCCTGTTAATTGACATTAGCCCCGGAAAGCTTTTAGTAATAAGCTTTTATTAAAGACGTAAGAAAAATTCCATATCAAAAGAAAGGAAATCCTTTATAAATATGAAAATTCATTACAAAAAACTCTCCATTAAAAGATTTACGTGAACATGACCTTACCTTAATGCTAATTTCAGTTTCGGGTAGAAAGCTATCATAACTAAAATTCATCCAACTAAATTTGCAAAAAAAAATAAAAATTTCAAACTCACCAAAAATTTAGACCTTAATTTAAATTGTAAATTTTTCACTTTTAGGTGGGAACTTTAGCCAAAAAGCAAGCATATTTTTTTTTTGTTTTGACTGTTGCATTAAACTTGTTCATATCCAGAGTAACAGCCAATTTCACGAAAGCAATTTAAGTGAAAAATTATTTTAATTTTATATGAAAATTGACAGAAAAAAATCATTTTTCATTTCAATTTTTCGATCCAGTTATTAAAACCTTCGTATAGAAAAGCTGCTAAAAAAAGTTGCTAAAATTCCTCTTGCAGAAAAAATTTTTACAGAAACTCTCCAATAAAAATTTAAGACCAAACTTCTTCAAAATTATTAATTTGTATACATTTGACTCTTATTAATTTTACTTCAAGTCTCCAAAAAAAGTCTCCTTTGATTAAGTTCTCTTCAATAAAAAAATTTTAAATTGTAATTCAGCGAAACTAAGGTTAATCTATAAGAAGTCTTATTTTTTGGCAGAAATCAATCTCTACCCAGAACTCTCCAAAAAATTGTTTTCAAGTCATTTGTCCTAAAATATAAAATTTTTAAATTTGCAATAAAAACAGGGACAGGCATAAAAATACTTAAAGCTTTTGTAATTAAAAGCATATAAGCTAATATTTCGCCATATATGTATGTATGTACATAAGGGTAGTCCTTAAATGTGGGTAGCAAATTTTTACATCAGATTTCCGTAGCCCCAACCCCTACGCCGATGCTACTGTAGTCGTAGATATCGCATATAAAATTTGGCTCCGACTGCAGTCGGTTATGGCGTGTTGCACAGGAGTCAAAGTTCAGATTACCCTATGAAAACGTCTTAGCCAACTGCAATCTGGGCCAAAATTCCAAAATTTATATGTGATATCATCGACTATGGAAGTAACGATTTTGGGTATTAAATGAAAAAAATATTTTTAAATTTTTGAGTCTCCATTGAGGCATCTGGCCCTTGAACCCTTCGCGGCGCGCCTTAACCGACTCCAATCGGGACCAATATTTATACGTGATATCATCGACTATGGATGTTACGATTTTTGGTATTAAATGAAAAAAATTAAATAATAATTTCTAATTTTTTGAGTCTCTATAAAGGAATGTAAACTTTGTCCCCTGTGCG
Source organism: Rhagoletis pomonella (assembly GCF_013731165.1). Taxonomy (NCBI): domain Eukaryota; kingdom Metazoa; phylum Arthropoda; class Insecta; order Diptera; family Tephritidae; genus Rhagoletis; species Rhagoletis pomonella. The sequence goes on along the minus strand of NW_023459441.1, from coordinate 40,563 downwards.
ATACGTCCTAACCGTCTCCAATCGGGACCAAAATTTATAAGTGATATCTGTGACCATGGTATTACCGATTGAGCGGGTGAGACTGAAAAAAATCGTTCATTTGATTTTTTAATGACCACCCTAATGTACATAACTGCATTCATATGTACATACATATGGCTAAAATTTCATATGTTTAGAGTAGCAGCATCTGACTAACTCTCTAGCTCACGTCATCCCTAGAATTATATTTCTAATTAAATATGAATGTATATATCTTAAGTTTTTCTTTGTTACTTAGTCATTTACTCATTATTCATTTTTATCATATTAAGCAACTGCTCCAGGTCGCAGCAAACAACATTGGCTATTGCAACATAGCTGATATTGTGCAATGGCGGAGGGCTCATCTTCTTCTACCATGTCAATTTTTTTTTTGCTTCGCCATCGTCTTCTTCTGCTTCTTCTTCTTCTTGAACTGCAAACTACAAAATGCTTCCTAACTACCTTTTTATCCATCATTTGTTGTCTTATTTTGGCGGGTTTTCGCGATTTCGTGCAATTTATGTTACAAGCGCATTTGCCATGGCTTCTTGTTGTTGTTGTTACATCCTAAGCAGTACTCTTCGCTGAAATTGTTGTTATTTGTATGTACTATACTTGTGTATCTTTAAGTAACAAAAAAAAATGCTCAGTGCATGGCAAAAACAATCCAACATCATTCGTTTGAAGCGTTTGATTGTCAGTTCAGCTGCAATGATGCGGTAATTTCCGTTTACAGTAGCTGGCAGACAACAACCAATGCGCAGCAAGCAGCAATGGCAATAGCAGCTAGCGACAAACAACAGCTCAGTTGTACATACATACATAAGTAACTACAGTAGCAACAAAAATGTGGCAAATTCATATGTACAGTACAAACAAAAACAGCAACAACAAACAGTGGGGCGTGCAACCTCGACATGGCTTTGCTATTACCATTATTTTTTTGTTGTTGTTGCCTTGGCTTGGTGTTGCGGCAATAGTATGCATCTAACTTTGTTTTCTTTTGCTTAGCTTAGCTTCTTTGTTTAGTCAAGACTTGCTGCACACGCCTTCTAGCATTTCGATTTAGATTTTGTTTTAAATTTTTTTTCCAATTTATTTTCTATGCGACAACGTATGACGTTTTTTGTTAATTTATTTTTTCCGGCACTAAATGGTCGCTGTAAATCTTATTTTCTTAATGATGTAGCCATCCAATTCATAAATTTTATTTTTGCTTAAATGTATTGCATGCATTGACGTTTTTTTTTTTTTTTTATAATTTTTGTTGACTTTACCTTAAACTGCCAATCATTAATCATTGCTTTGCATTCCAGGTTTGGTGCTTTTTGACATTTGAACTGCCACTGCAACTGCAATTAAGTACAAATTGGAAACTTGGTTCATGTAATCATCCGTATTTGTTGTTGACCCATCATTCCGAGTGTTGAGATTTAAATGAGTTTTTTTTTTTATGTCAGGTGTGGTTCATGTACCGTTGCTTCTTATTTTAAAATGCCACAAAAAGCACTCAATGCATTGCACAAATATTTGTTAGCAATTTGGCATTTAAGTTTGCATTTTTTTATTTTATTTTTTCGGAACTGTACAATTTGTATTCTAAATTTTCATATTTATGATGCATTGTCTACTTTTCACATGGCATAGTTCCACTCGAAGACAACCAAAGCACTGCATTCCGGTTCAATGGCTAATAAGTTGTTCAAAAGTTTACAAGTTTCCTAATTTTGATCTAAGAGCCTTTGAATGTGGACCCCGAAAAATTCATTCTTTTGTACCCCTTTTTTTATCAGTTAACTGGCTGTCATTGTGGAGTTGGTAGAGTTTTCCGACAGGGTGGTAAGATGATTTATTGTAGACTGTTAATGCCTTGTCATAATAGATAACATTATGGATTCTATATTTCGCAACACTACAGCTTCTACAGAAATCTATATTCAGGGCTTCAAGCTTAGCCATATGGCTAATGTACACCAGTACCCCGTTAGTATACCGGTTAGGTCTTAAAGTCTTGTCGCCGTCCCGTTCAAGTCCATCTCGTATCTTATTCATCTCGAGAGCACTTCACTTCCCCGGATCCACCGAGCAAATACCGAATAGGTACAGAACGATTTCTTCAGGTGCTTTCAACACTTCCTTCCTAAGAAAATTTTTACATAGAAATCGCTTCGAAGAATGTGCTTGGTTTTTTTTTTAAGAACCTTCTTTTTTGAAGATTTAATTCGTCGACTACATATCATCGTTAAGTGAGTTTTCTAAATCCGCCAATATATTATTTGGTTTAAATATATGTACATACATATGTATGCTCATAGAAATACTTATGTATGTAAAAATTGCAGAAAACTTTCCCAGGATGTATTGTTGAAATTATTGCGTAACAAATTGCTTGCCGGTTTTATTATAGCAAGCCAATTTTGATTTGATTCAAAGGCAGTAGCATTCAGCTTATAAACAGATACAATTCATTCTTGAACCGGACTCAATGGTATCCGCTTTCGGTGTCCACTTTTATAATGACAACCAGTTTCAGCGCGCTCGCTTTGTTTTTGTTTTTTTATCATTTCCTTCGACTCAATTTGTTTCTAATTAGCTTCAAGCTATGCACGTGTGTATGTGTGTATATGCTGTGTGACAATTATTGTTATGTTAGTAATAGAAAGTTTAATTAAAATGATAATTACATGCAAAATGTCAACGACTTTGACAGCCATAATCGAAGACAAATAATATTTGAAATAATGGCACTAGTAAGTAATCCTCAAATGTATGGGATTTTTTTTTTGCAACAAATCGACATGTATTTAGATTTATAACTTACCTTTGTTTAATGAATTTATTGGTAAATTAATGGATAGATCGTAGAAGAGGTGATAGTAGACACCAGCGAGTTCCGCGTTGAATACTTTTAGGGCTGGAACGCTTGGATCCAAGTGTATGATATATGGCGAAAGTTTATTAAAACAGGTAGTCAGAGGGTTAAAATGTTGTACAAACTTATTAAGCAGTGTTCTACAATGAATTTCTTAGGCAACATAAAAGGAGGTCTCGCAGTCACTTTGAAGTGAAACTTCTCTAGCGGCGGTTGCTTGGTTCGGAGTAAATTGAAAAAATTCAACGGGAATTGCACACGGGAATGGTTGGGGCTGAAACAAGTGCTTCTTCAGTATATGCAAATGGTATTAATTTAACAAAAATTTGCTAATAAAAGGATAAAGGATAACACTTAGAGAAAGACCAATACAATGAAAGTAAAAAAGAAAAAGTAAAAAGTAAAGTTTAGAGATAATCGATATTTGTATCGGTCTTGCTATCGATATTTTTATCGAGTTAGTTATCGATATTTTTGGAAGTAGTCCATATAATAATCCATGTTTTTATCGATTTTGTTATCGATATTTTCGGAACTAATCGATATAATAATCCATATTTTTATCGATTTTCTTATCGATATTTTATCGATTTTGTTATCGATATTTTATCGATTTTGATACCGATATTTTTATCAATGTTGTTATAGTTATTTTAATCGATTTTGATATCCATTTTCTTACCGATATTTAATCGATTTTTTTATCGATATTTTTATCAGTTTGTTATCGATTTTTAAGGGATTTACTTATCAATATCTTTGTTGAATTTCTTATCGATTTTGTTATCGATATTTCTTTCGATTTTGTTATCGATATTTTTATTGATTTTGTAATCGATATGTTGATGGATGTTACTATCAATTTTGTTATCGATAGAGTATAAAGATAAAAATAAAGATAAAAGAAAACAGAATAACGTAAATTTAATTAGATTTAACAGAGTAGAGGTAGAGATCTAGATAGAAAAAAGGCTAAAAATATAACTTTAAGCAAAAGCACATATTTATATGTATGTACATGTGTATATTGATTATGAGACAAACTAGATATGTAACGTAAGTTTCAATTCTCCAGTGTGGCCCAGGCGCACTTACTTTGTTTTATCTTATCATCTGACAAAGCAATTAATTACCCCTGTGAAGCTTTTTACTTTTCACATGTTTACAGTTAAATCTATAAAATATCAATACAAGTTCTATCTTTCGACTTGTCTCGAAGTCATGCTTTTATTAATTAATCTAATTTTGAATTTGATACATCGAGACTTCGAAAACAAATTTAATAAAATTGGCAACAGGTTTTAAAATTAACAGGCGTTTTTTTTATTCCGCTCCATAGCAAACATTTCTCCCCAGCGCGCAAGTACAAGCAGCTCAAAGCTGTTTTTCTTGTGTAGCCGCTAAAAAAAAGCTGTATTTAAAGCAAACCAAAAATCTCAACCAAACCAAACAAAACGCACTAAATAGCAAAGGCGAACGCATAAATTACAAAATCCAAGCAGCTATGGGAAGCTAACCATATCCGTTTTGTTGCACTTACACACGCTGGGGACGAAAGCTAAGAAGCACATATACTTTGCTAATTTAACAGAAAAATACCTTTGCTATGAATGGTGTCTGAACACACAACATTGTAAGTTGATAAAAGCGTTGTAAAAACAGCAGAGTGCAGCACCACCCGCACCTCACACGTTTATATGTATGCACATTAGACCATACCACCAAAAAAAAAAGTTCAGACGAACTGATAATCTCCTCCTTGTTTTGAAGTCGGTTAAAAATACTTCCTTTTCTGAAGTTTTATGATTTTTGGTGAATTTTAATTTCCTGACATTAGGGTGTTACATTAGGGTGATAAGATCTGAGATCTGGTACATAAAAACTAGAACGGGGGGTACTTGAAGACAATGCCGAAGATATGAAGAAAAATATAAAAGGGCGTTCGGCTAAATGCACACTTTTTCGAAATTGCATTGCACAAATACCTTCGATTCGAAAGTGAACGGTGAACTTTTTTTCTGATACTGTCTAATGTACTATACATATATACATATTTATATATTGGGATATTTGTATGTATGTAGTTCGGGTGCATATTAATATTATTTACATATCTGCCAACAACTGCAAGCAAATTTTGTGCTTATAATCCATTTAAGTGTGAAACCAGTTCAGACGAGCGCGCTGAAATTGAGCCATGCCCAGCCAGCACAAGGCGGATGTTTAATGCCGGACGGGAATTTGCACTATGCACGCTAGCCTTCGCGCTTAACTTGACCATCCTATCGAATAAAATTCGCGCACGCTAGGCCGCTTTGCTATACAACAGCGGTTTGTTTGACGTTCAAGTCGCCCTATCTCGAGCGCATACCAGCCAAATTAAGCAATAATATACAAGTGAAATGATTAGCAAAAATGAATGAAATAAAGCGAAATGAAGTAAAAAGTTGTCGAATTCAAAACTCGAAAATTAGACGAAACTTTTATTTACTTTCATTAGCGTTGTGCCGGCAGCGGTATTTGCCATCGCCTGCTGCTTTTCGGGGTTTCATAAAAGCGCGCTGTTAACACGCTCGTCATGAGACTAATTAAACCATATACATACATTAGGGTGCATTACTCTCCATACAAAACCAAACCGTACTGGTTTTACATTGGAAATATAAAATGTATAATAATTTAAGGCTTCCACCAGAATATTTCGGAAAAATATTAAGATTTTCTTGAGCAGGACCTATTTGAAAATATTTTCTAAAATCGAGTTTTATTTAAATAAATTTAGTTTCACATGATAGAAAAGTTTAAGCTTAAAATATCTGCTTAAACAATTGTTTAAAAATGTTATCAACGTAATCAAAATAATGAAATTGATCTTAATTTTAATATTTTTCCAAAAATTTTCGTGGGAATCTCGCCATATATTAAAAAACAAAATTGCACAAATATTTATTAATGCAATTTTTTCGCACTACTCTTTCATTTGCAGACAAACCAGAAGTGCAAATCCACTGCCAATAATACTGTGAACAACAAAAACACTGCCAAAATATCCACCACAATTGTGTTCATACTGCCAGCCAACTGCAGCCACCTGCCCCACTGCCACATATACACCGCAGCCATAGCCACAGCCAGCGCAAACGTGCCACGGAGCAGCTGAGGGTACGCCCCCACGCCAAGACGCCTTACAAAACCACCGTCAACGCCACCGCCACCGCCACCACTGCCAACAAAATGCCCATTTGCAACAAGCCACCGCTGAGCGAAGCAAAAAGTGCCACCGCCTTCGATGACCACGCCTCAGAGGCAGCCAAAATGAAACGCACGCGCGAGCAAGCCTACTTCAATTCATACAATTTCGATGCAATTCAAGCGCTGCCCTACAATAATGATGGCGAAGAATTAGTGGAAGAAGCGGCAGTACAAAAAGTCGTTGGTAGTCAGGTCAGGCCGATCGCTGCGCTCCTCAGCACAAATTTAGTCACTACGAAAGTATCAGCAACATCGTCCACAGCCGGCAGTGGTAGCCAGCCCCAACATAATACGCTTAAAACAATCTATCGCGGCGGCGGTGCAGCGTCACTCGCCTCATCGCACAGCAATCGCAGCCGCGGCAGCTTGCACAGCAGCAGCGGTCGCAGCAGTGAACGCGGTAGTCAGCATAGTGGCCATAGCAGTGATATGAATGGTTATTTGCGTCGTCAGCATTCCGGCGAACTGACCTACACGTACATGCAACGCTTTGGTGCGCTTTTAGTGCATTCGCGCAACGCATCACCGTCTTCGGAATTGGGGAGGAGTTGTGTTGGTGGTGGTGGTGGTGGTGGTGGTGGTGGTGGTGCCGGTGCCGCTGATGCGATTGGCATTCAAGGAGGAAATGGAGAAGGAGGAGGAGGAGTTGCCAACGCATGCGAAGAAATTGCGGCGGTGCATGGGAAGTGTACAACGGAAGTGTCGGAGAATGGGAGTTTTCTGCTGCCACGCGCCATGCTGAAGTATCAAAGGTAGGTCATTGCTACCACCAGTTCGGTGTGTCAATTGGTGTGTGCGGTGCTTGAAATAAATTTTGTATTTAACGGGTTTATTCATTAATTTCCACACATGGAACAGGTTTACTGCCGTTACATTTAGAGTTTCGTTATGTGTGTGGTTTTAAGATACAGTGACCGTTCAAGTGGGTCATTTGTTTGACAAATACAGCTGTTTGTAGTGATGTGCTGAATTGTCGGTACCCAATACTTCCTTTTCGGTACCCGATACCGATTCTTTACATTAAACCTTCGCCATTGTATGCATTTCAAGTTTAGAAGAAACTTTAATTACTAATCGATCCTAGGCTCAAGAAAAATGCTTTGTCGAATGAAGCAGCCTTTCAGGGGGGAGATTCTGTAACCAGTTTGCGACAAGTTTCCGATCGATATCGCACTTATTGACGTAAAAATATTTCATATCATATGTCAACAAAACCGATACCGATTCGAAAATTGTCGCTAACTGGTTACAGAATCTGCCCCCAGGCCTACAAAAATGATATCGTCCAATTCAGCTGGAACAAAAATGCTTCAAAGTAAGAGTTTCTCAGCCTTATGGCCTCGAACTGACATACATATGTACATCTTTCATTTGAATCAGTATCGAGTTTTGATAGGCGTGTCTCCCTGAACCATTTTTTTTTTCATATTTTTGGCTTATGTGCGCTTTTATTCGAAACCTAAATGTTTCGGTACCGAGTATCGAAAGTATTGGATACTTTTGAAATCGGTACCGAATATCAATCAATACTTAAAAGTATTGACTCAGCACATCACTAGCTGTTTGCCTTGTTGTCATTTAAGTGATAACTAAATTGGATATCTATAGAAATTGCTGGTATCTTATTTAGTCAGAAGTTGGGTGTAGAACTTCTGCTAAAGTATTCCTATGATTTTATACTGAGATACTGCGTCTTGTTCTCGTTCACGTAGACGCGGTTGTCGTGTTCGACATCATCTCTTATCTTTCATTACTATTTGCTTGAAAAAAATTTCCACACAACCTGGCCGTGAAATCCGCTGCCTAAAAAAAAATTATATAAACTAAAAGAACTTTCGCGAATAGAATCAAATAAACCGGCAAACTCTAGACATGCATATGCCATGAATTTATAATTAAAACAAGTACTTACTTGCGCACACACACACAAACACCGCCGTATCGTTTTTTAGCTACCGCCAAACACATTTTCCCGCATTTGATTTTATACACTCAAATTCAGTTGTGAATTAATTAATAATTATTTTATGCTTAATGCCAAAAATGGCAAGAAATCATAAAGCGCATGCCCGCCCGACACGGCCAATCTAAAGTGTTAACTCAATTTGCATTAATCCGCTTAAGTGCAGCAACGCAGCCAACTTTTAAAGTAGCACCCCGACGCTGCTGCGTTAACAATTCTACAACCACACCGTCATTCCAGAAGCCATAAAAGTCCGTATACTTCATAGAATTCGTAAGCAACAGCTGCTCCTTTTCGCGCACAACGGTAACCTTCTCGACATACAGCTTGACAAATATATATTGAAGCACATGCATACATACATAGGTAGGTATGTAGCGACAAGTTGGTGCCGTGCGCGAATGGGTACGTACAGAAAATACAGCTACTGGGGAGTGAATTGAATTTGCTTTATTTGGCATGCAAAAAAAAAAAACTTATTTCGGTTTCCCTCTTTATTCTTAATTTTTTGGTTTTCTGGGAAGTTACGTAATGTAAAGTTTATGCCAAAATATTGCGAACAAAAACTAAGACTTTGGGGGAAAGTCAAATAAAAACTAGCTGCTGTCTTATACAAAATTTTAAAGGCAATTTTGAAAAATAAGGCATTGTCAAAATCTCCACAGTGTATCAGCGACAGAACATAACAGTTATTGATGCAAATTGTCATTGAAAAATTTACTATGAAGGAAATATTCTATAACTAAGTGATACATAGCAATCGATTTCTTTTTTTACTGAGAATCAAATATAAAAATAAATGTTTATTTGTAGATTTTATACGAAATTAAAAAAAAAAATATTTTTTATTTTTATTTTATAAATCCAAAAAAACAATAACTTTTCATTTTTTTCTAAATAATCTGCAAATAACTCTTATTTTTGATTTTTACATTACATGTCTTAGATAAGAGTTATCGCAGACTTTTACTTATGAAAGTCATCAATAAAAATCAGTCAGTGACTTACTTTTTATATTTTACTTTTTATAAATTTTTTTATTTTTTAAATCCGTACGTATAAAAGTCACTATCAGTTTTCGCAGTTAAGAAGGTGTTAAAGAACAAAAGTTTACTACGACTTATGTATACAAATGACTTTTATAAGTATGATTTAAAAAAATAAAAGTCAGTGACTGATTTATATTGATGACTTTAAAAAGTAAGTCACTGACACATTTTAATTCATGACTTTTATAAATACAAGTCTTCAATATCTGTTATCTAAGACATTTTATTACAGAATTAAAAATTACTTTTTTTTTGCAGATTATTTAAATAGAAGTAAAAAATAATTGTTATTTTGTATTTATACAATAAAAATCGGAAATAACTGTTATTTAAGGAGCAATTAAATAAAAGTCAAAAAATAACTGTTTCGTAAAAGTTGTAACTGTTACGGTGCTTACCTTGTTTGAATTCGCCTTGGTCAAAATCTTTTTTCTCGTTCTTATTACTTCATTTGCTTTTCAGACTGCAGCAATTTTAAAATAATAATTCTCGATCTTTATGTTTATCTTTATGTCTGTTTTCTTTATCTAAATCTTTATTTTTACATTTACCTGTACCTTTGCTTTTACTTTTATCGGTATCTTTGTGTTCATTTTTATCTTTTTACGTTCGTCTTTATCTTCTTATGTTCGTCTTTATTTTTATATTAGTCTTCATGGTTATCTTTCGTTTACCTTAAGAACTACTTTAATCTTTAACTTTACCTTTACCTTCAACTTTATCTTTATCGTTACCTTTATTTTTATTTTTGTCTTCATCTTTGTCTTTACTTTTATCTCAAACTTTACCTTTATCTATATATCTGTCTTCATCTATGTAAATAAATATATCTTTACTTCTAGCATTAGCTTACCTTAACCTTTATCTTTGTCTTCATATTTTACTTTACTTCCGTCTTGTTGTATATACCTTTATATTTATCTATGTGTTCTTCGCTACCTTAACCTGTATCGTTACCTTTATCTTTATCTTTGCATTTATCTTCATCTTTGCCTTTTTATCTATCGTTATCTTTATCTCTATATGCATTTTTTAGAATTGCCTTTATATTTATCTTCATCTTTCTCTTCTTGATTTTCATCTTTATTTTTACCTTCATATTTACCTTCATCTCTACCTTTAACTTTCATCTTCATCTGTTTTTTTCACCTTTTATTCTTTCTACATCATTATCTTTACATTTATCTTTTTTGTCATCTTTACTCTATCTTTGTCTTTGTTTAATCTTTACCTTTGTCTCTGTTTAATCTTTACCTTTGTCTCTCTCTCTCGCTTTCTTTTTATTTCCCTTCACCAACGGCATAGATCTTTCAACGCAACCGTACCTTTGTCTCCACGAATTCCCAAGATTCTGCATGCGTTTCTTATATTCTTTCCGTAGTAAAAAGTACATACATCTTTTTCCCATTGAATCTTTTATATATTTACCAGCTAAACGCAGCCCGAAATAATTGACTTATTTACATACAAACACACACATACACATAAACCAGAACACCACAGCAGCATCAACCCACTTCATATTGTCGATTTATATTCTTCACCCAAGGCATACTTAAAGTAAGCCGTATTTAGTTGTTCTAAAAGTATGAAAACAACAACAGTTCCTGGTGCCACACGCAAAACGTACGGTATGTAGCCACGCCACAACGATAGGACACCTTCCTTCTTGCTTATCTGAATAATCACATCGAAGAGGCCACTATACTCCGGCTTCCCATCAATCACTTTCATATTCTGTATGCGCGTCTTTCCTATGTCCACCGGCAGTGAAGCAGTCGCAGTCAGTACACCAGAACCTATGCTTGCTATCAAATGCAGACCGAGTCCATGGCGCACATGCAGCTTGGACTGCGCCAATTCCCTGAACTGCGAGTAGGATGCCAATTGCGCCACGTTCACTACAACGGCACGACCCACTGTCGGCACAGCGCCACGCCAAAGCGTCAGCACGCCTTCCTCCTTAACGATGCGCGTCAACGCGTTGACAGTACTTGTGTAGTTACGACGTTCTGCTGGCGGCAAACGTGCATCGGTCATCATGCGTACTAGGCCCACGTCGGCGGGTGTGCCTGCATAGGCGCCCATAGCACCGGAAACAAAGGCTATGAGTACGTGCATGGCCAATGGTGGCTGAATCTGGTAAGCATTACGGTAATATTCGGAGGCGGTTGTATAAATGCCAATGCGTGTGGTTGAGTAGATCGCTTGACGCAGTAAGGAAGCACTTAATCCTTTGTACAAGCCGCGGAAGCCATCATTTTTAACGGCTGTCTTCAGTACTTTCAGTGGTGTGGTGGGTGGCTTGCTGCCGTCGCTGGCGGCTATTTGCATGCGTGTCTTTGCCAAATCCATGGGGTGCACCACGGCGGCAGCCCCCATCGAAGAAAGTCCCGCGAATATGAATTTGAGGTGAGTCGGTATTTTGGCTTCGTCTTTCTTTTCATCCAACGGTTTTTGTTGCTTTCGCTGCTGTTGGGCCATTGTTCTGTGGATTTTTTTGGGAAGCGTTATGTCAAGGTATATATAACTTGTATATATTCTTGTCTCCTAATGTTACACTCGAAAATTGCTCCATTTTTTATTTATTTTAATTTTCGATCACGATTGGCATTTACAAACGATCAGGCTTGAAGTTCAAACATGCTAGTGTTGTTAAATTTTTTATTCAGCTGCAGGTAGCCGTATGTTTTTAAAATTATAAATAAAAATTTAATTAAGGAATGTATGCCCTTTTCCACGACTGTTTTGTGCGATTAAATCATTTAATCGTTTCCAGCCTACGAGACGGGATGGCACTATTCCTACACAGCTGCACTAAAGACTCTCGCACAGCTCGCATGCTCCGCCACAAAACTGTCGTAGTTGAGTGGAGCAGCGCCTTTGTCCAGCGTAGAGTGAGTAGAGGTACTCCACAGGGCTGTGTTCTCTCACCCTTTCTTTTCCTCCGGTTTTTCCTTCAACCAAGCGTATGAGCACTCGGAAATCTTTACAAATTTCGACCTCGTACCGTAAGAAGCAAAACGGCGCGAACCGAAACTGGTTCTGAACCGATCTGCCACTATATGGTGTATTGAGAGAGTGGCCACCTCTCCATTAGTGGTCAATAAATAATTTGGAAGAAAAATCTAAACTGGAGGTTAAAGCTTGAAGAGGTATGTTCTGTCAGAAACTATCCGTAAATCGCACGTACAGACAGCCATATTTCTGGAGAGCTTTTCACGCACTCTGATAGCCAGGCGGCAATCAACGCTCTAGGTGCACTTATGGTGCCATCAAAACTGATCGAAGAATGCCGGACTTCTCTTTCGATCGCCTCCGATTACCTCCAAATCAAGTCGTTTTTACCTTCAGGGCACTGCGATGCTTCAGGCAAGCGAATGGCTGATGAATTGCATAGGTAGAGTTCATTTGATGACTTTTCAACCACCGGGCAGGGCATGGGAGTTCATTGTCAAAGTGTGGAGAATTCCTGGACAGCTGGGACTATAGCCGGTGCGATTAACGTCAAAACAAGCTAATTTTCGACTAGCTTGGAATAAATTCGAAAACTATGATTTCTATAAATTTTTGTACGAGCTATCCGATGGTGCGACGTGTTTTCCAAAAGCTTCCCCATTTTTGTGGTGAAAATTAAACGAATATTTAGTTGTAATTTTTCACAATGATGGTCATTTTTAATATCTTTATGTTTCCAGTTGGGGAAAAAACATCCCTGCTTATCGTGTGAAAGTACAGGGTGAAAGTTTCGATCGAATTAGGCTTCTTTAGTTCTTTTGAGTTAATTTTTAACCGAGGAGGAGGTTATCAATTCGTCGGAAATTTTGTTTTTTATGTATGTTATTTTTTAGAGGGAAGGTGGTACCTCAGAGGAGGTCCCATACTAATTTAGATCTGATCATTGGATCATGAAGAAATTAACAGTACTCTTAACTTTTAATATGAAAATTGAAGTCGGTTTTTTTTTGCTTGAATAAAACTTGTTCTATATATTCTTTCGCCGCCATCCGCACTTGCAACATGCAAATTAGCAAGTCACATGCTTTTTTCATGCCGGTTAGTTATTTTAGTTAATACAGAATTCAATTTGCAATTTTAACAGCGCATATTTACATGTGTATGTAAATACATAAATAAAGTGGGGTTTTTATGCTAACTGCCTGCTTGTCGTTTTCGATGAGCCTTCCCCCGAATATGCATATGTATGCATACATACACATATTAGGGTGCATCACTCTCCATACAAAAAAATTGGTAAAATTTTTCAATCGGAATTATAAAATTTATTCTGCCTTGTCCTGAGTTT
>NW_023459441.1:0-22097 GCF_013731165.1 Rhagoletis pomonella | reverse complement strand
TTAGTAGTGCCGCTTGTGCGTCCAAGGGTTAAAGAACCGCATATGTAAAATTGCATACTTTACAGCGTTCACGCGCAACACCATTGCGTGATTTGTCAAGTTCGCTGCAAATGTTGTCATTAACCTTATTGTTTATTACAACAAAATGTTGTTGTGGTGTATTAACAGTTTTTACTTTTATTGTTTTTTTACTTATTTTATTTGTACATGCTCGTAGTAAAATATTTTCTTACTTATTTATTGCGCTTGTTATTGTTATTATAAAAGTGCATTCACACTTACACATAGATACAGATATCTTCACCTTGAGCTTATTGGTCACATTACATAAACACCGTTGAACTCTACACTCTAAAAAAAATGCATGTAAAACTACTATTTGAAGGTGTTTATTTTTCAACCAGAATCTGTGTACGTAGGAGATGTTTATGGTTTGATTTTGAACATGAGATGTTTAAAATATACATATTCAATATTTAAAATTGCAAGCATTTTGAATGTAAAAATATATTTTTTACTAATAATAAACAATAAGTGCTCATATTTACTCAATTTTAAACACTTTGTGTGTAATTTTTCTTTACGTGACAAATTTGGTATGTAAAAGTGAACACGTGGTGTGTAATTTTACACACATTAGGAGAGGAAACTGGTTACCTCTCTTTATATGCGCAAATTTAAACAAATTTTTTTTTTTAAAGTGTAGCTGTTGCATGTTGCAGCCATAATTATTGTTGGCAACACATGCATGCCTGCCACAACATTTACGCTGCAATTTTGTCTTTTTTTATTGTCACAGTTTATTATTTTTTTTTTGTAGTTTTTTAAGCTTTTTGATTTTTGTTTTTCAACCAACCACATTTGTTGTTGTTTGCATATTCTGAAGTTCAAGACGCGCATTGCCGTCTTCGTCGTCGTCGTCGTCGTGTGGCAGTAACGCTCTGTTTGCCACCAACAGCAGCACTCATCATCAGTCGTTGGTCTGACGGTTGTGGCGCCTGTCGGCAACCTTCACCTCCTTATGTGTGTGTCTGTCTGTGTGTGTGTGTGTGTGTGTGTGTGTGTGTGTTGATTAGCTACTTCGTGGTTACTCCGTCGCATTAATGACTACAACAATTGCAACTGCAACTGTAACTCCACAAGTGACACCAACGACGAACAGCAAAATACAATAAAACAAAACGAAGCACAGTCAACAGCAAAAAAAAAAAAAACTTAAACATATGCAAGTGCAAACGCAGCAGCAGCAACAACAAATCACCTGCCTGCTGCAGCCGCCACCTTAGCCACTTAGTTGGCTGCCGATGCAACATTGTATGTACGTGCTGTTGATGTGCCGATGGCAGCTGGTGATGCTGCCATTGCCTCCAGTGTTGTTGCTACTGCTGCTGTAGTTGTTGTTGTTGTTGTTGCTACTGCTGCTGTTGTTGTTGTTGTTGCTTCTGTTGGTGCCAGCTCACCTGCAATTACCGCATACTCCAGCCGTTTATTATTCTTTGTTGTGGGTCATTTTCGCTTCTGCTGCTGCTTGCTGTTGTTTGTTGTCGATGACTTCTTGAATTCTGCTCAGCATCACGCTACCCGCTGCCAGAAAACTTGATCTCCTCAAGTGTGAATTAAGTATTTATTTGCATTTTTTACACTTTTCCTTGCACATTTTGTGCTCATTGTTGCTGATGTGCCCCACTCAGTGTCGATTTTTTTTTTCGCACTTTATTCGCTTAATCGTAATTTTTCTGCCTTTTATCGCGCCAATTAAATACAAAGCGTGGACGCTTGACTGTGAATCTTAGCATGGAATATCTAGGCGTCCACGGCAGTTTACAATGTGCCTGTTGTTCTCTTTGTTGGTGTAGCCCGGCGTGACCCGGTGACCGATTGATTATTTCATTGCTATTGCCATTCCGAATGTTGCTTATTCTCTTCTTTTCTACAATGTTTATGGTTTTTAGTTGTTATTGTTGATCGCTTGGTCTTGGTATTGCGCTTGGTCTTGGTCTACTGTGGCGGTCAATTTATAAAAAACTTTATGGTTTTACTATTTCTAGCTGATTTTAGGAAGTAGTTCCAATGTTAGTTCTGCTTAGGATAGTACTTTTCCCAAAAAAGTCGGGGGAATTCGAGTTTATAAGAAAAAGAACTCTGCCACTTTTCCAAAACTTCCTGGATGTTTGGGTTTAGAGAAATAAGCTGAACAGGTATAAAGAAATGTTCAAGTGCGATTCTACTTAGTAAGTTTCTACCTAAACCTCATTGACTTTCAAAAAATCATATGGTGTCTCCTCGCTTAAGTGAAGAGCTAGCGCTAGAATATAAGATTACACTGAGTCCTCTTCTCTTACACTTTAGCTGTCAGACCGTAATATAAGCAATAAAGCTTTTCCACTTTGCTAAACTAGTCTAGCGATATTCCGCAGCGATTCTACCTAGAAAGCTTTTGCCTTACCTTCATTGAAGTAAATAAAGCTTCTGATAGGCCTTCGCTGCTGCGCACACAAAAGTTAAGGTTACGGAAGGATATCAGCGATAAGGTCCACTTTTTGGCATTTAATTTGATTTTTTCCTCCGCAATGGGCGCGCGACGATCTACTATTGCTCAGCCGTATACTACATCACCCCTAAGATCAGAAGAACCTCCACTGTTTCTCTGCGCCAAAATTCGCCTTTATTACAAATACGGTTTGTCAGGTGCGCTCGATATGCCTAAGCAACTATTTTTTCTTCGGCACGCATATCGCTGGTCTCCTTTATCTCGAGGGCGTCTATGCGTGGAAGTAAACCACCGCCGTGGCTTCAAGGGCGTTGGCTTCGTAGAAGTAAACGACTATATAGCCTTCGAATTACCACTTACAGACGGCTGAGTGCAACATGTCGTTTGTGACTTTCTACTCTCGAAGTCACCTATGTTGTTGCACTTCGTACGCAGGGTTTTTTCTGATCAGGTCCTTCTTAACCAAGTAAAATAGCACTGGCAGAATGCGTAGTAACTAGAAGATCGTCTAGTCCAGAGTAACGTCTATCTGGCCGCGCCAATTGTTTCGCCCAAGTCAGGAGCAGAAACATGATTAACTAGAGCCCCAGTAACCCGCTGTCACTACTCCAACCATAGGATCTATGGAGACTTTATAACTCTTTTTTGCCAAATACAGCTTACCGACAGGCATTAACACATAACAAATCGTGCTGCCCATTCAAGGTCAGAAGCAGACCAGAATGTGAGTAAATTGAATGCAGACTCTCTACAGTCAAGTCCATTCCTCTTATTTACACATATTTCTTGTCATAATCCTAAACAGTGGCCTCTAGCTCCTTATTTCTCTACCGGAGAAGGACTGGCCGGCCTCTTCAGGAAAGACTTTATTGGTTTTAAAGTAACACTCGCTGGTTCTCACGATGTGCCTCCCGATTTCTGCTATTTTAGTCCGTATACATAGTTGTATTTCGTTGCCTGGGCCACCATAACGTCTATCCACATAAGTACAATCTTATGCCGAGTTTAGTCTCAACTTAAAATTGGACAATTTTTAAAGAGGTACGAGTGATGTAAACGGCCTTAAGAGCAACTTGGAAAGTCCGCTAGCTAAAGTGCTGCGAGGACCACCGATTGCTAAACTCGCCCGTTGGTATTAAAAGCATGGAGTATATTTTCCTTGAACACAACTCTTTGTACTGGAGCTGGGACGCTCTTTCTGCTTAAGCTCTATCCGTGCCTGGTCAATAGTAAATTAAATAAAAAAATACAAGGATTAATAATCGACTATACCAACAACACACCAATATGGGTATGCCAAACGTACCGTGTACTCTCCGCAACGTCATCAACAATTTACCCTCAATTTGAGGTGAGTTACCAAACAAAGGAGAAATTAATTTTTTTTTTTTTTAAATGCTAAGATTCATTAAGCGCTGTCTTATTTCGTTCCTTTTACTAAATCAAAGATCATAGCCTACCGCCAAATATTAATGCAACCATGCGCGCTTGATTAGTGCCACTTCGGTAACTATTTATGTAGATACTTATATGCATTTCTGATGTGATTGGTTCATTTATGTATATTTTTTGATTGAAGAACTCAATTTGGTGGCAATCGAAAAGCCACAAAACAAAAAAAATCAAAATCTTATTTACAAAATAATGGAATTCAAAAAGTAAATTAATCACTGACCTTGTGCACGAATACGAATTTAAATGAAAATCTCTTTATTGCTACAATAAACCACAAGAAAATAAGATATGTTTTCACGGCGAGTATTTATGCTATCGCGCGCCGCCATTGACCCCCACAAAGAATGGCGCAAGGCGCGCACGAACGATCCCCCCCCCCCCCCTGCTGCACCCCTCACGCTTAACTTGCTTCAAGAGCATATGCAATTTTGCACACTTGCAACTGCAACGCGCACTCATCTTGCCACTTGCAATTTGCAACTCATCATTACTGGCTTCTTGTCGTTTTCAGCTTTTCGGTTTGTTTGTTTTTTGTTTTTTTTTGCTACCATGTTGTTGCTGACTCGCTTGCTGCCATTCTTTTTGGGTAATACAGCGTAAAATATTCCATTTGATATGACATTCATCGTCCCCACGATGGAATGCAAGGTCGTCGCCGCTGTTGGAATTTTGTTTATCATTTTTTTTTAGCACATGCAAACAAATTTTTTTTTTTTTTAATTTTTGCTATAACCTGCACGAAATGTGCTATGTGTACAGATACATAGTATGTGTATATACGTGTATTTTTATATGCCATATGTGTTTTGTTTTAGCCACTGTCTATTTCAGCATTCTCTTTAGACTCGCCTCAGCGGCTTGGTTGCGCTGGTCAGTGTTGCTTTAATGCGCATGCGTGCAAATTTGCATTAAATTTATGCATACATATGGGTAGGTAGTCATCATAAACCTTCAACTTCCTTATTTTGTCGGCTTATAGCCAACATACAAATAGACATTGTAACTCTGCAACTTTTGCCATTGCTTGCCTCGGCCGCTTCTCGTTCATAATTGACAGTTAATGACCAAAATCACCGAATTTGTCAGCGTTGTGTGACCAAATAAAGCATTTATGTACATTTTAATTAATTAATAATTGTTGTACATGTGTTTGTAAATGAATGTTAGGCGCGATTTGCATACGCACTACTCAGGCATGCGCCAACAAAATCTAAATGTTCATAAATTCATAATTACCAGCAACTATGAATCGCACAAACGGTCTGCTCGCTGCTTGCTGTTTCGTTCGGCCACCATCTTCATAGTTGTTTTACTAAATAATTAGTAGGTAGTAATAATATCATTAAGTTTTATGGCCTAAAATTGGTCGCAGCCTCCAAAAGCGTTTTAAATGCTTACAAAGTGCTTATGGATGACCCTCTCCTTGGCGAAGTTTTTGCGCTCAAATCGCCGGGTCAAATGTAATTTGCTATGCAACGGCGACTATAAGGTTTGCATAATTTTCATAATTTTGAAAATGTGTACTTATGTACATATATGGACATTTGTACATACCTTATGAAAAATGTACATTAGGTTGGGTCGCTACACAAAAAAAAAAAAAACATTGTAATAGGAACTCTACTTCATTTTTAAGGATTCTAGATTAGTAAAAGCTTCCGCCCAAGCTACGCCTTATCTGCTGATACCTTCATAATTGCTAAAAGGGTATTTTTGACTACTACATAGCACAAACAATGCGTGCGTGTTTCCTTTTAATCAAGGTTAAACCTACACGATCTTCGAATAAATTGAAGCAGATTCTTCACCGTCTTATCAGTAATGGCAAATAGGGGTGTCGTGTTTGCCGATCACAGTCTGATGTTTTTACCATGAAAAATTGTGAATCAGCAATCACACAACCCCTCGAATCCCCACAGTCATTGCTAAGCGAAATATTCAGAAAATTTCAAAATTCTATGGACGCAGGCGAGAGATTTTTAAAAGATTGCAGGCTGAGGGAATACATATCTGTTTTGTGCTTTGTCTAGCCTGGCATCCAGAGTAATAGTTCAACCAGCCACCGACATAAAATCACCACTGCATGGTGGTGATGTTGCCGTTGCTTCTCTCTCTCTAACTCCCTCTATCTCTCTCTCTCTCTCTCTCCTGTATATCTAGATTATTTTCTATCGCCAAAAGAATCTTCATGTCTGCCTTCGAAAGGGAGGCTATTAAAATATACTTATTTGACTTTCGCTGACATGGAGCCCACCGTCTAGTAGTATGGAAATGTCCCTTCCTGAAAGCGTATTTTAGAAACGCTCCACATTTTGCCGACTACGTAATGAAGCGTCTACAAAATACTCTATTTTATCAAAATTTTATTGTTTGAATTTAACGTACATAGTGATGGTGCCAAAGCGGCACTTAATATAAGCATACTTGTTAGTTAAGAGACCAGAATTGGGTTGTTCACACTTGCCTGGTTATAAGGTTATCTGGTTAAAAGTTATTATTCTGTAGTGTAGAAAGGGCAAACTTATGCCCAGTGGATTCATTGTGGTACCGTTTGAGAGCTGGTTTGGTTTCCGTCCGTCGCGCCATCTAGAACCGGCTACTGCGCTTAGGTCAAGCAGTCAAAAATGTAATGAGAAAATTAGCGCCTCCTAACCACCGCCAGAGCAGGACTATAATGGTCGCGTCAGAATCGGTACTTTGTGTACGTTCAGTATAAAACTTCATTATATAATAAACGCAGAAAGTTTACATTTGTCTAAAGAGGCGGGTGGGGCAACATTGACACCTGCCTCTCTGAGTTGATGGATGCCCAATAGGTAGAAGAACTATAAATATTTCTCCTTTGTGTGACAACATCAAGGCGCACGTCACAAATCGGAGCAGAAGCTCGACCAAGTTGAGGGATGCACTGCGACTGAATATTTGTTTAATTTTTAATAAAATCACCTTTTTGAGCAATGGGAAGCTTACGTATTTGTAAGTTAGTTTAAAAAAAAAGCATATTTTTCTGTGACGGTGGGACATCCAATATACATACATTTCTTTGAACGATGTTAACATCTCGCCATTAATGTAGATATTTTGTGGTAATAAATCCATGTAGCTTAAAGTCGATGTTTTCGAAACCTTGAGCCTTGAAAATGTTTTAATACATTACTAAAATATTTAAATTTTTAACTAAATAAATGAAAAAAAAATTCAAAAAACTTAACAACAATAAATTTGTCCTTAAGCCGAAATGAATCACATGAAAGGCATAGCTTTAGCTAAACACCTGTTGAATTTTAATGCACCTATGCTGATATTCACCACAAATATGCGCTTACAAAGATTTGTTGTATGCCGTTGCAAAATGTTAAACAATTTAACTTAAAATATATTTGTTGGCAACATATGTATCTACTAAAATTCATTGCACGCCTGTCCATCAGTTGAGTACACACAAACAACCTTTTCGAAAAAAAAAAATAGCAAACAAAACAAGGAATGCAATGTGTAATACTAAAATTTAAATACGCTACAAAATTTAAACAAACAATTAAATAAAAAAAAATAATAATTATTCTTTTAGTTAGCAAGCGAAAACGGTTGATTTCAATGTTTCTGGAAAAATAACAACAAAAAACATAGTGACTGGTGGCAATTACATACTGGAATTTAACCTCAGATGTCCATCAATTTGAAAAACATTTGAAGCAACAACAAAGCCAATTACTACTCCTAAGCAACCGAGCAAGTGCGCGCAAGTGAGAATTTCGTTTGCAGAAGGTTACATATGTACATTAGTGCGGATCGGTCCCCATACAAAAAAAAAGTTTTTCCAGTTCACCCCTAGGATTAAAGATATTTTGAAGGCGATCGCAAAAAAAATGTTTTTTTTTTTTGCCACGCCCCCCCCCGATTAAGGTAAGAATTGTGGCGGCTTCCAAGCCATGAACAACGGTGTACGGCTCATTAAAATCGGACTTAAAATGGCGACGTAGTGTCAAAAAAAGTAAATAGCCCAACGGGGGGGCGTGGCAAAAAAAAAAAATTTTTTTGCGATCGCCTTCAAAATATCTTTAATCCTAGGGGTGGACTGGAAAAACTTTTTTTGTCGATCCACCCTAATGTACATACATACAGAAGTCCATACAAGCGCACACCTTGCTGTGGTTAGTTTTCATTTAATAATTCAGGGTGGACGACCGACTACACTACTAGATTGTCCACCGCTGTTTGGTTTGAGTTATGTTTAAGCGCTTACATACGTATGTCTGTACACTTGTATGTATTTTCGTAGAATTATTTACCTAATTAAAATTCACCAATGTTAGCCAACAATTACTTATTAGTGCATACGTACATACACACATTCAGAAATCCACCCACTCGGCTTGACGGCCACTGCGCGCAAAAGTTGACGGTTAACAAATTTGTTTTTAATTCATTGCCTAATGCTAGAACCAACCAACTAACATTGGGCTTGACTTGGCCGCAGCCATTGACTGACTTACTTCGCTTAGACTTTACAACTGACCCTCTTTTTGCGAAGGCCAACTACCGATTTTCATGTACATTATTGTGTAAGAAATATTTTCCATGTAAAGTAATATTTTCCTTAATTGTTATTGGTGGGTTGGTTATTGCTACTTGTTTTTTTTTTTAATTTTTTGTGTTATTAAGTTTTATATTGAAGAACTTTCAAAATATAGTATTTGGCTCTGCAAGGGGTTTTCCTAGTTACTGCCCAGTAATTTTTTTTAATTTTACTAAAAAAATTAAATGAAATTTTTGTGCCGTTTTCACTAAAAGATTTCTATGCATTTATTTAGCTAAGTGTTAATCACAAATCTACTTATCTTCTCGCACGAATTATAAAAAAGAAATCTGTTAATACTAGCTTTCAAAACTTCAACTCAAGGTAATTGGATAATTTGGATAAACTGAAACCCAATCAGACCTGAAACGAAATTCTTGCTTGGGAGAGCATCTCGTAAGCCTCACTACTAAGTCCTGACCTTCGCGCAGGTGCCAAAGTATATTTTCTAAAAGTGCACTTTGCTGTTTACTTTAGAAAAATACACCTACATATCTACTAGGGTGTTCGATTATTCGCCGTTTTTTTTGAAAACCGGTTTTCGAGTTATTCGAAAAAGGGCAATTTTCATAAAACCGGCTCCCCATTTGCAAATTTGGAAAAAAAAAAAACGGATACACTGGTTTTATTTTAGACATTTTCTTATTTAGCTTGCGTTAATTTTTTCTTTAATTTTTTAACAGTCTATTGAAATACAGTATTCTAACTGATGTCACTAATAATATAGCGGTAATTAAGGTATTTTAAAATTTGTGTCATTTTCCTCTTTTACCTAGAATGACCCTAAGGCAAACAACTCGAAGTGAATTACAAGTAGAACAAAAAAAAAATAGTGACAAACTCACACTTAATGGGGTCGACTGATCTTAACAAGATTTCGATTCTTTAAATTAAACAGAGTTTAACAAGACAGAGTACAAAAAAAAAAAACAACAGTGACAGATTTTCGTTCGGTTTTCCTTTTTGGTTTTTAAGTAATTTTCTGGATTTCAAATATTTTTCCAGTACTTATACAGATATAAAATTAATACTAATCTGATCCATTTTTAATTTCTAGAATTTTTAGTTTTTGGTATATAAATAAACTAGGTGAAAACCCGATTTATTCGATTGTAGGTATTCGAAAAATAAAGATTTCAAAAAGCCGTTTTAAACCGGTTTGGAAAAACCGAGCACATCACCCTAATACCTTTCTTTTAAATAGGCTTTTGAAGAAGTTATATGTGAAACAACAAGTATGCCTTTGCGCAGTTAAACTTTTTGTTTAAAATTTTAGTAAATCACAAAAAAAATGTTCCGCTACTTTTCCACATATTAATATGTTGGCAAGCGTTGATAAATTAATTGCATAAAAAATTGTTAGCCTTGCAGTTGGATCAGTTAGCAAATTACCGTCTTAAGTGGCTGCGACGATAGCCGCAACACAGCTACAAAGTCAGCACACCTCCTTCAACGCTTCGCTGAGCAGCATAAAAGAAGTGGCCGCGACCATCTTAATGTCGTCGTGCAGTACCCCTTTGCTGTCAGTTGCTGACAAGAAGTACGTGACGCATGCGTCAATGCACAACGGACAAGCGACTAGCGATGCGTGAGACTGTGAGGCGTAGTTTTTGAGCGGAAACAGTTTTACCACACCTGAGATATGTTTAAAAGCTCTGCTCTGTGCCTTTATCTAGGTCTCTTGATTGAAAAGGAGGTTTAAAAGTGTGCAGACTTTAGAGATCATTTGAGAGTCGTGAAACCATTTATCAATGACATCAGCGTCAATTTCGCAGGCGAAATTCTATAAAAGGAATGACTAAATATGTTATCTTGTGGTAGTTCTCGGGTCATGCGCAACGTAAGGGATGATAATCTAAAAAAAGGCGGGTCCATTAACTGTGAAAGGACATCAAACAGAACGTTTAGGAGGAAGGGAGAATGCGCAAATACGACCCCTATCAAAGACGGAAACGAAAGCCAAGAGATTCCGAGTTTCTTGTAAAGGAGTATGAAAGCGACTATCAAAGCTTCGCCAGTAGCGACTAAGTACTCTCACTGCCTGTGTGGAGAAGGTTTCAATCATTTTTCTTCATCTGAATCCGCACTCCAATTGTGCGCTAACATTTCGTGCTTCTAGCTACGTGAGTTCCACCGCATAGTACTTACTTAATGCTCATTAGTTCAGATTGCTGCAGATCGATGACCTTCTTTTCCACATCGCCCACGCAGCTTGGTAACGCCTGATGCTTTGCAAGCCGCAACAACATGGTCCTATGTCCAGCATTTCGAATAAATTTTCGGTGGTATTACCTCTGTTAGTCGGCATCGGATTCATCCCACTCTCTTTGCTTCTTAGTCTCGAATCATTCTCCTAATATCGTGATCTACGCGACGTATTTCGACGTAGCAGAGCCATTACGCTAGTTTTCGGCTCTGGCATTTTGATGTTCACGAAGGCGGAAGCTGCGCAGTCTTGTCAAGCCGTTTCGATTCTCACCGGGTTTACTTCTTGCGGCGTGCAGATTATTTTAGGCTTCCACATGTGCTACCTATTTTGCTCCACCGATTTTACTCCAGAGAGGTTGAGCGGCCAGCTGTTGGCGTTGAGCCTACCGCTGTGTTGCTAATAGATGCCATCTTTTGCAAGCGGAGCTTCTGGTAGCAGAGCTCCTGTTGTTGCTGTTTTTTTTTAGTTAAGACTTCCAATTATTTCCCCCATTGTTTGTTATTATTACCAGCGGATCGTGTGTAGAGGACCAGGCCGTAATGGTCAAGAACGGGTATAACATCGGGAGCAGTATCTTTAAACGAAGTTTCCTGAGGGATGATCTGCATTTTGCCTGAAGTATCCAGCTCCCACTACGTACGGCGGCTTATGCCTCGATAGAGCCAGTTCATATCAACCCCTTAGAAGTCCACAGTTAAAAAGGCACTGCGACTCGTCCGGGGACTTCCATTGTGCCGCAGCCTGTGACAGTTATCAAAATCTGTATGCTTTTTTCGCTCCGGCCGTTATCATAGAAAGCAGCAAAGCCATGAGGTTTCCCTCAGTGACGACACATAGAAGCGATGTATACTCGCCCGGAGGCATGTATTTGTTAAGAGTTTTTTTCCAGACTTTTCATTCGCATTCTCCGCATCTATCAACTCATTTGGTCGCCTTGTACGACAAGTAGGGTCACGCAGCGGCACTATTCTGTTACCCGATGCCGCACGCGTTGCGTTATGTTATGATATATCATGTTATGTTATGTTATGTTATGTTATATTACTTCACAGTAGTTATTTTACTTATACTCTCAGGAAGTCGTCTCTATTAATAAATTTAATAAATCTAATTTACAGATACTATAGATTAGTTCCATATTTGGTATCTATTCGCTTGGTGCCTTGACCTTCTTAATCCCAGCAGATATTCGCATGTTAATTATCTAAAATTGCACTGCACAGAGGGGTATCCAAAAAAATTTAAGAGCATAAATTACCAACGTAAATATATAGGTAGACGCCCATTGACGGTCATTGCGGACGCGCTTCGATGCGTACGCATACGCTGTCCATTAGTAATTTGTTTTTCTACTAAAAGTAGACATTTGCCTAAATTGCAATAGAATGATAAATTTCAACATTGAAACGATGCTATGATCAATTTTTTTTTGCTATGCCATTCTGGCAATCGTATCTACTTATGATACTCTTGCATCATAATCACATACGCGTGCGCCGACAACTCAATGGCAACATTGGGGCGTGGTGAGGCGTGTCTAAGTAGAATGCAATTAAAAAAGCAAAAGTTTAATACCCGTAGCAAAATACATTTCCTCAGCAACAGCTAAGAATTCTTTTAACATGCATATAGTAACGCACATGAGTGTTTGTACGCTTTGCAGTGCGCCGGTGCTGCCTCACGGATGTGGCATGACAAAATACCAAAAAGCCATAAGAAGTCATGTCAAACCACTTTCATTGCTGCTGGCAGCCGCTGCTCTATTCAGCGTCGCCACAAACCGGTGCACACGCGCACCTACATACATACATACATACATACATACATACATAGGGGGGTACATATATACGTATGAACAACCAATCGGCGGCCTACCGCTGACCACTTAGCACGCAGACCAGCAGTCAATAGTCGAACACTAATTGTGGCATTTGCCTCTTGACTTACTTACCTAGTCGTACTAACTTGGCTTGCAGTTGCTTAAGTTGCCTTACCGAAAACCGTTATTTACGCCATAATCCTGTTTGACTTAGAACGAGTTTAGTTCAGCGAATTTCGAAATCGAGCGAGTTTACTTCTTTCTGATTTGTTTTTCCAGCACTTTTATTTATGTTTGAGTGTGCGTGTTTTATTTATTGCTTTTTTTTCATTTAACCAACGGAATTAACCATTAAATGGACTTTGGTTTTTTTTTTTTTGTTCAAAATAAACAAAACGTTCATTCCTGCGCGTACAATTCAAGTATTGCGCAGACTCAGCAGTTAGCGTAGAGCAGCGATGAAAATTTTGTGGTTGATTTTTCTTTGGATGCGGCGCGCGCGTTCGATTGGAAAATCGTCGATAAAGTGCATTCTGCAAATGGAAAGTGAAACTTTGTTCCGCTAGCAACTGGTAGTTAGCGGTGTATTTCGAGTACAAGGCTTTATTTTTTTAAACTTTCGAAATGAGAATTAAATAAGAAGACGCATATAGATTTCTAAATGAATTTAAATAAAAATATTTATGCAATGAGCTATTGAACATTGGGCAAGCAAACGAACGGAAATACATACATACATACGTAATTTATCTTCAAGGTAATTGTAAATATCCACACATACATATTATTTTAAGCGATGATATTCATGTTAGATAAACAGCTAACTATAGCCGTAAACAGCTAAACTTAGCTGAAATCGTAGAGAATTTAATGACCAACAATCTACTTCTCGTCTCGATGGCTCAGTATTCCGTTTTCATCAGGACAATTTTTTTTTTTTTAGAAAACCCAAGAAACTAATATTTCTGCGCTACTCAATTCATTTGCTGTTCCTTTGAGTTTAGAGCGTAAAGGGAACTATTACACAGTGCATGACTTTACAAAATGCATAGTAAGGTGAAGGATGCCAAGTGAAGCCAAATCCTTTTTCACCTGGTCTTTCCAACGCAGAGGAGGCATTCATTTTCCTCTGTTACCATAATCGCGACCCAAGTTGAATACTTTCAGAGCTGGACCTAGCCAGGGGAACCGCTGAATTTAAATTCGCTGCTGAGTTGCTCAACGTCATTTTACACAGCCGTATTAGTTTCTAGCTTGCGTGCTGTCGAAAACGGCTTTGGAATCGACAAATATTTAGATGGTGTGTGTCGAACCTAGTCTCGCGGGTCTTTTCCAAGATTTGGTGTATTGTGAACATAGCTGGGGAATAATGATTAGTAATCCTAATGATTAGTAATCGGATTAGAAACTTTTATTTTGCAGAATAATTGATTATTTAATTAGGATTAGTTGGCTATTCTAATCGATTACTTATTGATTAGATTAGAACTAATCAAAAATCTAATCGCGATTAGTGACGATTAGCATATCTAATCAAAACTAATCAAAAAAAAATTCGATTAGATTTCTCGATTAGTTTTGATTAGATTTGATTAGATCATTAGATAGTTGATCTAATCAAATCTAATCAAAACTAATCGAGAAATCTAATCGAATTTTTTTTGATTAGTTTTGATTAGATCGCTAATCGCCATTAGATTTTTGATTAGTTCTAATCTAATCAATTAGTAATCTAAAATATTAAAGAATCAAAAAAACTAGTGATTACATTATTTTATTTTTCTAATCGTAATGATTTCTAATTTAATCGAAGTTCCCCAGCTCTGATTGTGAATACCTGGTCTATGGTGGATTTGCCTGGTCTTAAGCCACACTAATAACGCACGATCAGTTAGTTGACGATGGGCATCGGACTTTCACACAATACACTCGATAAGACCTTGTAACCTATGCTTAGAAGGCTGATTCCATAGATTAGGCAGAGCACACTTAAATTCCACTCGCCGGGCATGCGTTCATTTGCCCATATTCTGCATAAGAGTTGATGCATACGTACGGTGACCATCCGTTCTGTTTTTTGCAGGACCGTACTGTTTTTCAAACGTCGGTCCTGCGTAGTTTTTCAAACCTGAAAAACCTGAAAATGTACTGATTTTTTCCAAGTGTCCTGCATTTGTCCCGCATTTTATTCGTTATTTTAAAATTATCGGACAATGGATGGATTTTTTCAAAAAAGTGTTTTTTGGTACTTTTCGTAGCTTTTCTTCAATATGTCATGAAAAAATCTCCTAATCAACGTAAGCGACTTACAGCTCGAAGGGTATTGATGTGCCTCTTACCAAAATATATAACTTGTGACGACTTCAATGAAAATTATTAGTGCTACAGGCGACCATTTGCATTTTGTCATCAAAGTCGAAAAAAGTGAGATATTCAATCAAATACGCAGTTTCATGTGATTATTTTTTTTCATTATTTTAAAAATTCGATAAAGAAGATATATCACTACAGTAAATTTTGAGCCAATGTATTAAGAATTTAGGATCATGAATAATCTTTTGATATTTTTATACCACGTAAATATATGTAGGCATATTTTTGAAAACTTGTCGTTCATTTTGAATCCATATTTATGGTCACCGTATGCATACGCCTTATCAGCTCCTCGCCACCATACTTGAATAGCTCGGCTGATAAGCCGTTAGCTCCAGCAGCTACCTCGTCGTCATAGTCAGGCGGTGGGGACATCGACTTCGGTGGGGTTTGCTTCTCCACTACCTTAAGTGCTGTTGCCATTCAATAGGGGGGAAAAGTATTTCTTCCATAATTTAAGTACTTTCTGGACATCGCCGCACTATGCCGCCATGGTTGTTCTTACAGGAGTTCGTCCTGGCATTGAAACCTTTCGTAAGTCGCCTAACTCTCTGATAAAATTTTCGGTCGGTCCGTAAAATGCCGCTCTTCACCACTAACGAAAATATTTTATCAAATCCTTCTGCTCATGAATTTTTCGCTAAAAAGCTGAAGCTATCAATGAAAATATTTTTAATCAAAATGAAAATTGTTCGCTACCAAATGCACTCACTTTCTATTTTTGTTTGGTGGAAAACGAATATTGTTTCATTGCCAACATGCCAGACCACAACGCAGCCAGAATACCCATTTGACAGCCGAAGACACATGCGGTTTGGCCCACTTTTCATGTTGCCGCACAACTATTGCCACAGGCAACTTGAATACACTTGCATGCTCACATGTCCATATGTATAGATGTTAATAAAAATATATATATAAATATATATATGTATATATGTACAGCCAAATAGTGGCATTTGCACTTATACACATATGTATGTATGTATTTATTTATGTACCGAGCATATGGTCACACTGGTGTGGAAACTCACAAGCGCGCGCTTTAATGAAATAAATTTCCCTTTTTAACATTTTCACTTGATTTTACATACATACATATTTCTCTCATTTATTTATTCATATGTTTGTCTGTATGTTTGTCTACTTGCAGTGTTGGCAATGCGAATTCAATGCCATTGGCAGTCAACATCAGTGGACGCGCGGACAAATTACTGCAAAATAGCCATAACCAACAGCAGATGGCCAACAAAAGCAGCAACAACAACTTCAACGATAGCATAAATAATTGTAGCAATAGCCCCAGCAGCAGCGGTAAAACAATGATGATGACCACCAATGCCATTAGCAACAAGCACACACAACACAACAACAACAACAACAGCAACATCAGTAGTAATAATAAGAGTAACGCTGTTACAAATACAGCCAAAACAAAGGCGATAAATACCAACAGCAGCAGCATTGGTAATAGCAACAATAATAGTATTTGCAACACCAACACTACCAAAAACAGGCTAAACTATGCGAACAGCAATGATGGTTACGCCAGTTTACTAGTCGCCAGCGATGTCGATAGTGGTGCGCCTTTCAGAGTATCAACGGCCACGAAGACGGCAGCAGCTGCAACAGCAACAGCAACAGCAAAAGCTAAATCAACAGTGCCAATAGCAACCACCTCAACACCGGGTGCAGCAGTGCGCGTCAAGAAACAGTCTACCAGTTCGACAATAACAACGACGACGACCGCGTCTAGTAGCGTGAGTGCCGACGAACACAACGAAGTGACGACAACCACAACGAAAACGGGGACGGGGACGGCGACGGGGACGGGGACGACGATACGGAGTAGCAACGGCGTCAAAGTCACAACGTCGTCAAAAACCAGCGATTCCAAATTGGCCCAGAGCGGTGGTGGCAGTGTGCGCCGCGGACGCACCAGTTCACATCAGTCGCACTATTCGACGGACAAAAGCGGCTCGTCCGGTTACTACAGTTCGAATGTTTGCTCCACATATTCACTGGACGAGCATATCTATTGTGAACCGGTTATAGATATCCTAGACGTGAGTGGCACTGGCACTGGCACTGGCACTGGTGGTGTTGGTGTTGGAGCCGGTGCTGGTAAGAGCAGCAGTAAAAGTGCAGTCAAAACAACTGTCAGCGGGAATAGCAACAGCAAAAACACAGCGGCGCCGACAACGACAACGGCCGCAACAACGATGGTTCATAGCCACGCGCGGGATATGAACAGCAAAGGAGGTGTGACACAGCGTTATTATGGACGTCGCAACGGCACGGCGGCAAGTCGAAACGGCGAAAGTGGTATTGCTGGTTGCAGCGAGTTGGACGGTGGCGAGGACGATTGCGATGGTGAAGCTGGCGATGCAGCTGCATCAGCGGCGCGATACCCCAGCAAGGCTGGCAATAGTTCGCAGGATGCGCCGAAGAGCACATTTGGCGCGGTCAGCAAAGTGCCGGCAAGCTTGGCATTCCTATTACAACGACAAACCTCCGAGGAATACACAGATTCACAATCGCAATATTTCAGCGATAATCTGCGCATACTCGAGACCAGCATCGAGAATCTCGATCGCCATTTGAAAAATTTTCCAAGTCTAAGTTCGCATGAACGCATTGCTGCCTTTGTACAGACCCAGCATCATCATCATCATCACCACGCATGCCTGCCGATGCCACCGCACGCGTTGGATGCTAGCGGCGGCGATAAGTTGGCTAGCCGTGTACCCCAACACCCGCATCATTATTTGCCCACCATTATGGAGGGCTACGATCCCGCCAATCAACCGCGTCGCTCATGGCCCGACGATATGGTGGACGATTCGCTGCTCGACATAGACCTCGACTCATTTTTGCTAGTCAATGAGCGCACTGCTGGCGGCAAGTTGCGCAAGCCACAGCAATTGCGCGATGGTGGCATCGATAATCCCACTTTTCTCACCGATGAGCAGGAGGAGGAGAATAATTATAAGTGTGCAAAGTATATAAATTCCTGCCCTGACGATGCGTATCGTGTCGAAAGTGATATCGTTGCTGGTACGGGCACCGTTTCGGAAAAGTCAGTTTCGGTCGCAGACCACTACATGAAACGCTATGAAGATCAGCTGCACTTCCAGAACACGCGTGAGCTGCTCGAGGATGTGCGCGACAAGATACGTTTGCTCTCGCAGGCGAGTGGCAGCGCCGGTACGCACAGCCCCGATGCACATTTG
Source organism: Rhagoletis pomonella (assembly GCF_013731165.1). Taxonomy (NCBI): domain Eukaryota; kingdom Metazoa; phylum Arthropoda; class Insecta; order Diptera; family Tephritidae; genus Rhagoletis; species Rhagoletis pomonella. The sequence continues at coordinate 3,938 of NW_023459441.1, read as the reverse complement.
AATAATCCTGCGGCGCCTGCACAGCAACTGCCACATGAGCTGGAAGGCATGATTAAGACGCTGAAAAACGAGTTGGAAAACTATTTGGATCGCATGAACCAGCACAGTGAATTGGAAATACGTCAACTATGCAGCGGGCTTGTAAGAAATCACAATATCGTAAAAATGAAGAAGGCCTTCGAGCGTCGCCGTTCGACGCACAGTCTCGGTACGATCGAGTCGGATTACGGTTACATCGCCGGCAACTACGAGGAAATCTGCGATGGCGTGCCCGTAAGTATACGTGAACAAATCGCCTCGATACGCTGCGCGAGTGATCCGAATTTCAAAATGAAGCGAAAATCCCTGACTGAGGTATTTCCCGTCACCAATTGTTATGCAGAGTCGGAAACTTTGCAACGCGTATCGTCACAAACGTCGCTAGCGCAGCAGCAGCGTCGTCCATCGCTACCGCATCGCGATCGTTACACCGCGGAGCGTAGACAGCGCGAACGTGATCAAAATGTGATAACCTTGCATGTGCCCACAACGCAACTGCAACGCAATCTCTCATTCCAGCAGCCGGTATTGAGTAAATTAGATGCGAAAACATTATCAGCGCCACCGGCGGATGCCGAAATCGGCGGTAAAGGTAAACCAAATGGTGGCGGCTGCAGTTCGGCTGGTAATGGTAGCGGCGCGGAATCGGGCGAATCAGGTGATAAGGACTCAATTTTGGAATGGCATCGAAAGAAGCCGAGCATTTGGGAAATGTACTATGGTACGAATCGCATGAATCAATCGCTGTTGGGCAAGCGCAATGCCATGGCCGCGAACAACAGCAATCAAGTCACAATGTCTTATGTAAGTAGAGAAAAACTTTTTATTTGATACTTATGCATATTTGTAGCGTAATAGTTAACAAATTATTAGATCTAATTAACAAATCAAATAATCTCTTGCACATGATTTGAGACTTCCAAGAACGGGGATGAAAGCCTTGACTTACAAAAAAATAAGTCGATAAGTGAACAAAAAGTGAAATTGCGAGATATTCTGCTTATATATACGGCAGACAGATCCCACTCCATTTGGGTTATATGCAGGAAAGTTATGGATTTCACCGGATTCCGATTACCACAACTGTTTGGAAGATAAAGGGCAGAATAATCTCAAAATTTTCTCATATGCTCTTCGTCTTTCGGTAGGCTGAGGTTTAACTGTCTCACCTCCTGGAACTGGTATCAGCCTGTTGCTTAACTTCTTTCTAAGCATACTCTGCTTTTATATTTAGAATAATTGTAATCGTTTAGAATGGTCAACCTTTTAATGGTCCCTGTCGCAATATCTTAACCTAACCTGGCCTTGAACGAAGTAAAGGCATCAAAAATCGATAAGATACATTACATGTACATACATTGATATCTGGATTTCACCCTCATAGCAGCTCGAATGGTTTCCGTTGGCGGTCTGCCGGTCAAAACTCCCGGTGTAAGATCGCTGGTCATTTTTGTTGAAGAGGCGCCTTCAAAACATGATGCCGTTATCCTACAAAATTTTTCCAGCTGGAAAGTGAATTACCGTGGCCGCTCCTCAATTCTTATTAGGCTTCGTCTGTGGGAAGGAACAGACTAATCTGCGGAAGCAGGCAATTGGAACAACTAGGAATAAAAAAGTCGTTCAACCTACCAGATCATTGCATGGTCTTCCAAGCAGAACTTCTGGATTAAAGAAGGCTGCCGACTGGGTACTGACAATGCTTTTTAAACTATTTTCTCAGATAGTCAGGTAGCTCTAAAAGCTCTACACCTTGTCACAAGTAGGTCATAAACTGTAGCAAATTTCCGTAGATCACTTCAGGTGATGGCAGATCAGCTATGGATGCTGGAACTTTAGAAGTACACATCTTTGAAATTTTGTCATATAGAAAGAGTTTAAGCATGCGAATCGTCACTTTTAATCTAAATATACTACGATTCTTCAATTCAAATCACTTAGAATAGCTTCGCCGGAAACTACAAAAACGAAGAAGATCCCAAATCCGAATTCGAATGTCTCGCGTTCGTAGTAGGAGACTAGGGACTGTTTTCTCGACTGCCTGTTACATTTATTTAATTCGACTGCTATATCAATCACATGCATATAATAGACAGTCGATGTGTTTAAAGGGAAATTAAATTTAACAGGCAGTCGATAAAATGGCCCTTAGGTTCATGGGCGGTGAAACCATTGAAACCCTGAGCTTAAATTAATCAATTCCGTATGTAGGTATAGAGAGTAGGAAACGGGCATTCCCAACTTAAAAAATGATGCCTTTTACTTACATCTGAATCGATTTGGATTATTTTAAGAAGCAATTAATTTTCTCAAAAATACCTGCAATATTTTAAACAATTTGTTGTCTTTTGCCAAATTTCTGGCGCCATAATCATTAAAGTTTCCTGCAATTCAAAAATAATTCCATCAACCAGGCAGTGTCCATAATTAGAGTTGAGCTTAAAAAATCGCCAAGAATATTACAAAAAAAAAACTTTGTCAACTACTCGCCACAGCATGATTTTTTATTATTAATGGCACTACTTCACAGCTACATAAAAATTATTTGTGTAAATTTGTATAATACATATAAAATAATTAATTTTCATAAATTTATCAGTTGAATAATGCAAACGCGCTTGAGTGCGTGGCTGACGGCCGGCGAACTGACTCGCTGAGTGGTTGGCTGAGTGGCGGCTGGAGTAGCCTACTGAATAAATAAATAAGTTGCATTCTATGGTAAAATTAGTTGCACAGTTGTACATGCCGTTTTTTGTTAAATTAAAATTTTTTGCCACTTTTTTTACAAATTCTGTTGAAATTTTAATGCGTTAATTTCAGCCGTTCTTATGCGAAACATGTCAATAATCCCGCAAGCATAACAATTTGCATAGTTTTTTATATTCTAAGCGATTTATTTTTTAATTTGAGTCATTTGTAATTTTTTTATTATTATATTTTTTTGTTTTTTTTTCTTTAAGCTTTTTGCTCAAACAAGCTAAGCTGTGCAGTGCAATGCGAAAAATTGTCAATCAGAATTATATAATCACTTTGGGCATTTGTAATTGATATCTCAATTGGCATGCCTCGCCGCACATACGCACACACACACACTTACACTGCCGGCAAAAAGTATTGGCACTGTAAATTTTTCCCAGTATATGCAACAATTTTTTTTCTAATATTTTTTTTTGCGCCAATTTTTTATAAAAATATGGCACATTCTACAACAAAAAACACAAAAATATAATTCCTTAACTTTGTGCAAAAATCACGAAAATTCTGCTAGTTTTCATGCAAATTTTCCATTTTTTAATCAGATTTTTTAGAATTTTTTGGAGTATGCGGATTTGTAGCCCAATTTTTGGCAATTTTTTTCACGCAGTCTCTTCCACACAACATTTTTTTTTAAATACTTTATATGGAAAAAAAATGCAAAACACCTTCAACAAAAAAATCTCAAAAATCAATTTGATTTTTGACTAACCGAATTTGCAGTGTTTTTACTAGAATTCAATGGGCTGCAAAACGGCATACTCAAAAATTCTAAAAAATCTGAATTAAAAGTTGAAAATTTGCTGAGTTTTGCACAAAGTTTAGGAATTATATTTTTATATTTTTTGTTGTGAAATCAACCATATTTTTATAAAACATTGGCGGAAAAAATATTAGAAACAAAATGTTTTCATATATTGTGAAAACTTTGCTGTGCCAATACTTTTTGTCGGCAGTGTACTATGTACATACGCACTTTAACATACATATGTACATATGTACATATATATGAATAAATGCTTAGATTAGCCGTATTTTCTGTGCTTATTTAAAATTACTTTAATTTCGCAATTGTTTTGTGGATTTTTTTTTTTGCTGTTGTTTTTTTTTTGACATTTTAATGGCCAGTTAATAACTTCAATTATTTT